>NC_055964.1:8105435-8227935 GCF_018492685.1 Alosa sapidissima
GTTTCTAATTTGTTTGCTCTTTCCCTCTCTCTCTTCTTTTCCTTTCCCTGTGTACGTCACGCATCACTCTATCTTCGGACACGGATACAACCCCCACACACACACACACACACACACACACACACACCTCCAGCAGACCAGGGCGGCCAGCCTCTTGGCTCCCACTCCCCCTCCACTGCCCAGCCCTCATCCCTGTCCGGCTGCTCGGAGAGCCGGGTCACCCAGTTCATCCGTCAGTTTGTGGCGTCCTGCCTGCTGATGTCCAACACCAACACGGAACTCTCTTACGTGCTGCCCTCGGAGGCCGCCAAGAAGGGCTGCTTTGAGAGGCTCTTCCAGGTAGAGACTTCCTGCCCAGTACTGAGGCTGTGCCTTTGCACTGGTTAATGTGGATTAGTTTGTTTATGAACCTGTTACAGCAAGGCAAGATGTGTGTATCGCTGCTACTGTGCTGGGTTGTTATTTTACATTATTTTGTTAATTTGACCAAATACAACCAAAATCTGTAAAGTTATGGAAAAATATTGCAGTTTACAGTACTCAAGTAGAAGTTGATGTATAAAAATAATAAATATATTAAACATTTTAGTAGAATATAGATTTTTGGTTGACATATAATACATTAGGGATCCACCGGTTTGATATTGATATTGGTTAATTGATCAGTCCAATGTTGACTCAAATAACTGGATCATGATGGTGCGGCTAGTATATAGGGCCAGTCTATTCAACCCATTTCTATGTTCTTTAAATATCAAGTATAGCATTTAGGGAGCATTGTATAGCATTGAGGCAGTTAAAAACAAAGCATGAGAAGTTTGGAGGTATTGCAAGCTAGCTACAGCAGTCTATGGGGCCCTGAGGTGTATGAGTACTTAAAAATAATAAAACAGTGGTAACGGACCCATGTGCAGTGAAAAAAGTCAGATCCGTGCATCCCTACCTCTAAGTCTTCTTCCTCCTGGCAGCACATCTTGTTTTGTCACTGTTCCCCTCTGGCTTCTGATGTTCTGTTTCTGTGAGGAGCCTTGAGCCTCCTGAATAAAGCTTTTTTTCTCCAGGCCCTGGAGCGGAGTTTGGACAACTTGGCCCTGACCAGTTTCGGGGTGATGGACACCACACTAGAAGAGGTTTTTCTCAAAGTCTCAGAGGAGGATCTCTCCCTAGAGAACAGCGATGCTGGTGAGAGGAAAATAATACACATTGGGCAGTCTAGACAAAACAATCCCTTTGGTGATGACGAAGGTTTTTTGGAAAAGAAATTCTAGACTTCTTAGTTATGTGCCACAATCTTTAGCACTGGCATATAATCTACACATCAGCTGTGCTTTTACTGAGCTGACTGCTATTAGCATTTTTAGCCAAGGCACACTTGGGAAGCCTTAATATTTTTCCTAAGCAGACTGTTAGATCTTCAGGTTTATTGAAACACACACCACCACCAGTCAAAAAACACAAGGGACTGAAGCACCGACACAGTGGTTGAATTAGAGGTAATTATTTTCTCACCCAATTCTTTTCCTTTTGTTCTCCCTCTCTCTCTCTCTCCTCTGGGTGTCTCTACTCTGGTCCTTAGACATGAAGGACTCTCCGGGGGGTAACTCTGCTGGGAAGCCCTCGGCTCTGCTCAGCGGGCCACGGGGCGACGGCCAGCCAGTAGGGGGCAGCGGTGGCGGCGGTGGCGGCGGCGGCAGCGGCAGTGGTGGTGTGATGCGGCCCGAGGTGGAGCTCAGTAACCTGATCACATGCTCGCGGCTCAGCCAGAGCCAGAACTCCCTGCGCTCTGGCTCTTCGCTGGGGTCAGTGCGCGGCGACGAGGGTGGGCTCTACGCCGACTTCTACGGCGACTACTGCCCGCTGTTCGACAATGGCCAGGACCCTGACTCTGCAAGCCTGAGAGGTGAGCGCTGGGGCCAGGGCTCCACGAGGAGCAAGCTCTCAGGAAGTGGTCAGTAGGTTACAGCTAAAGATGCAGACAGTTACCTTAATTCTCCATGTTCACATTACCCAGCAGTCCTATGAACTCACCATGCAGCTTCAACTTCGATATCCAACTCTCACAGAACATATGATATATATTATAGTGCAGTAATTTCCTGTGTATTACATTACATTGCATTACATTACATTTGGCTGACGCTTTTTTAACCAAAGCGACTAACAACATGGTAAACAGTACGTTTTAGAACAATTCTCACAATTTTAGGGCAGTTTAAAAAACATTAGAGTACAGTAAGAATAAGTGCGTCGGTGAGTGCTGTTTTTAACAGTTACTTGTCAGTTTAAAACGGCTGGTGAGTGCTAGGATCAGTAAGACTTGTTGTAAGTGTTGCTATGAGAGTAGATGTTCTTAAAGAGCTGGGTCTTCAGGAGTTTTTTGAAAGTGGAGAAGGATGTCCCTGCCCTTGTAGGAACTGGCAGTGTGTTCCACCAACGAGGAACAACAGATGAGAAAAGTTTGGATTGGCTTGAGCGTACCGGTGGTAGAGCTAGACGTCGTTCGTCAGAGGAGCGCAGCGGTCTGGAGGTAGTGTAAGTCTGTATGAGGGCATTCAAGTAGTTGGGAGCAGAACCGGAGACTACTTTGTAGGCAAGCGTTAGAAACTTGAATTTGATGCGGGCCGCCATAGGTAGCCAGTGTAGCTGGATGAGCAGCGGGGTAACATGTGCCCTTTTGGGTTGGTTGTAGACCAGGCGCGCCGCCGCGTTCTGGATCATCTGAAGTGGTTTCACTGCGCAGGCTGGGAGACCTGTCAGGAGGGCATTGCAGTAGTCGAGTCGTGAGATGACTATTGCCTGAACCAGAAGTTGGGTAGCATCTTGAGTCAAGTAAGTCCTGATTTTCCGTATGTTGTAGAGTGCGAAACGGCATGACCGGGCGACTGAGGCAACATGATCTGAGAAGTTTAGTTGGTTGTCGAGAACAACTCCTAGATTTCTTGCAGTCCTGGTCGGTGAAACAGACAGGGAGTCAAATTTGATGTTGATGTCGTGGTGTATGGTAGGTTTAGCTGGGATGACCAGCAGTTCAGTCTTTGAGAGGTTCAGCTGGAGGTGGTGTGCCTTCATCCATGTAGCTATGTCTGAAAGGCAATCCGAGATCCGTGCTGAAACCAGGGGGTCATCAGGTGGAAAGGACAGATAGAGCTGTGTGTCGTCTGCATAGCAGTGGTATGAGAAGCCGTGCGAACGGATAATCTGTCCCAAGGAGGTGGTGTAGATAGCAAAGAGGAGGGGGCCCAACACTGAGCCCTGGGGGACCCCTGTGGTGAGATGGTGAGGTGCAGATAGCTGACCAAGCCATGATACGTTAAACGAGCGTCCTGTGAGGTAGGATTCAAACCAGGAAAGAGCTGAACCGGAGATTCCCATGTCAGCGAGTATAGAGAGAAGGATACGGTGATTAACCGTGTCAAAGGCAGCCGATAAGTCAAGCAGAATGAGTACTGATGACCGAGTGGTCGCCCTGGCTTCTTTTAAGGCTTCTGTTACAGACAGCAGAGCCGTTTCGGTAGAGTGGCCGCTTTTGAACCCAGACTGATTTGGATCCAGAAGGTTGTTCTGTGAAAGGAAGTCAGCTGCATTGTGTATAAACCGCAGGACAGTGTTTTATGCAGTGAAAAAATATATATTAATACCATATTAACTGCCCCCGTGTATTAACCTCATAGCTGAATAAATGTGGCAAAATCAATGTATAAGCTGCGGCTAATAGCTGGGAAATTCTGGTAGAAGTATAGTAGAGGATATTGAGATTAAGTCTGTACATGTATATCATAGTATGTCTGCCAAATAGCATAACCATATCAGATATTTAGTATTACAAGTTGATTTGTTCAAAATGTTTGGGTGTTGGTGAGAGTTGGGAGGGCTGATGTAGTCCGTTGTGTGTCCATGTGCCTGCGGCGGCAGACGGCGAGGCTTCCCCGGAGCCTGTGCTGGAGGGCCAGGGCAGCTTCAAGCTGGAGGGCTGGTGGCTCAAGCTGCGCCAGTTCCACGGCCTCATCGTCAAGCGCTTCCACTGCGCCAAGAGGAACACCAAGGGCCTCTTCTCCCAGATCATGCTGCCCGCGTTCTTCGTCTGCGTGGCCATGACGGTCGCCCTGTCTGTACCTTCAATAGGTGAGGAGAGATATGGATGGGAACGTCCAGGTGCGTGTGAACTGAAACCCCTCCTGGTGGAGTCCCTCCTGCTCATTCCCTTTTTCCCATTGCTTCTCCAGGAGACCTGCCGCCCCTGATTCTGTCTCCGTCGCAGTATCACAACTACACACAGCCACGGGGGAATTTCATCCCCTACGCGAATGAAGACAGGCCGCAGTACAGGTGAGCCTCAGTTTCATGTTTATTCATGTTACCCAGTGAGAACTCCAGGCTGTACATTAGCATTTTGGACAAATTCTGCTAGCCACCATTTAAAGTCTTCACCACAAAATAAAAACAAAGTCTCTTGTCCATTCTCATTGCTTGCCGCTCACTTCACTGCCTCACTTCCGCGTCCCAAACAAATGAATCATAGAAATAGACTTCTGCACGTAAGATGAAAGGACAGTTATGTAACCATGGTGTTCAGGTTTGAGTCACTCAGTGGGTTCTCTCTCCGTTTGCCTCCACTCTGTGTATTATGTCTTAATGAAGCAATAAAGACTGTCACAGCAAACACGGTTCACTCTTCTCTTAATCCTCTCCTCTCTCCGCCACCCCAATCCTCGCGCCCAGGAGTAAGCGCTCTCCCGACGCCGGCCCTCAGAAGATCATCAACACCCTGCGGCTGCCCTCGGGCGTGGGGGCCACCTGCGTGCTCAAGACGCCGTTCAACAGCACGCTGGACCAGCTGGCCCAGACGCTCAACCCCTATGCCAACAACTCCAAGACGCTGGCCGCGCGCTACTTCGACCCCATGTGCCTGGACTCCTTCACGCAGGGCGTGCCGCTCTCCAACTTCGTGCCACCGCCGCCCTCGCCGGCCCCCTCGGACGACCCGGAGCCGCGCTTCGACGACGGCCTGTGGAACTACACCTCGCCACCTCCGACCACTGTGAGAGGTCAGTGCGCTCTGATATACGCTCTATACGTGACAGACTGGGCGGTGGTAGTGGTAGTGTAGTGGTTAAGGAGCTAGGCTAGCGTGCAGTAGCCTGAAAGTTGTCAGTTCAATTCCCGGCTTCCACCGTTGTGCCCTTGAGCAAGGCACTTAACCCAGAGTTGCTCTGGGGACAATGTGATCCCTTGTAATAAAAAGCTGACATATGTAGGTCACTTTGGTCAAGAAGTGTCTGCTAAATGTAATGTAATGTAAAGAAAGACGCAGAACAGTTGTGGTTAAAAAGTCAAAATGCTGTCATCTTACAAAGTAACTTCCAGGAGGGCTTTGTGTACTTTTTGGCTGTTAGCTGCTGTCCATTTCACATGAGACAAATAAAGGAAATACACCTTCAAAATATAGCCGCCAACATATAGCATGCAAACTGGTTGTGGATATGCGAAGGAAGTTATATGTGAATGTAATCGGTTGTTCACTTTTGTCATTCCCCCTTCATTGGGTGAATCTCAACATGCACATCTCTGAATCTGTGCTTCCACAGAGATGGTGACGTCTCCCCCGACGCTACCCTTGTCCATCCATGAGCCGGTCAAGTGCATCTGCTCCATGCAGGGAACTGGCTTCTCCTGCCCCAGCGGGGTGGGCGGCCGGCCCCCTCTCACCAAGGTGGTGACGGGGGACATCCTGGTGGACATCACGGGACGCAACGTCTCGGAGTATCTGCTGTACACCTCTGATCGCGTACGCCTCCACAGGTAGAGTGGACCTTAGAGTAGCCTATTGAAATGCTAATGCTAGCACTAACTCATTCTACCTGACTTTAGACCGTGAATTGAAAGTGACCCATATGGGAGTGGGATACATATTTATGACTTGCTGGTCATTCATGTGGGCATGCTGGGAGATGCCCAGGGGCACCTGCTTCTGAAGTGCTCTGAATAAGAATATTAAAATCATATCAGTGCTTTCACACACACACACACACACACACACACACACACACACACACACACACACACTGTCCCCTCCACAGATATGGCGGTCTCACAGTGGGCAACATTCAGAAATCCGTGCCGGCCTCGTTCGGCAGAAAGATACCCCCCATGGTCCGCAAGATAGCGGTGCGGCGGTCAGCTCAGGTGAGAGATGGGGGCTGATGTAACCGGTCTGCTTGGTCCGTTTCCTCGTTGCGTGTGACCAGTGGATGAGGTGGGCCTGCAGTGACCGATCTCTTCCTGCCTTCCATTCACAGGTGCTCTACAACAACAAAGGCTACCACAGCATGCCCACCTATCTCAACGTGCTCAACAATGCCATCCTGCGTGCCAACCTGCCCCTCAACAAGGGCAACCCGGCTGCCTACGGTGAGGCATGCTTTCACAAGCAAGGGAGAGGATGGAAGCTTAGGAGCAGGGGCTGCTTTTACAGTCTAGCCACTTTCATCACATAAAGCAAAGAAATGTGATGCAACACATACATAGCTGGAACCTTTAAAAGTACCGGTATTTGTTTTTGGATGTTTCAATATGATGATCATTATTGTGCCATTTGTGTGTGTGTGTGTGTAGGAATTACCTTGACAAACCATCCCATGAATCGAACCAGCGCCAGTTTGTCTCTGGACTACTTGTAAGACACTCTTTCTTTAAAATCGCTCACTCGAAAAGCACGTCGTCTCAGTCTACCAGTCCTCCTCACTCTCTCTTTTTATGCCTCCCCAGGCTGCAGGGCACAGACGTGGTTATTGCCATCTTCATCATCGTGGCCATGTCCTTTGTGCCAGCCAGCTTTGTGGTCTTTCTGGTGGCGGAGAAGTCCACTAAGGCCAAACATCTGCAGTTTGTCAGCGGCTGTGACCCTGTAATCTACTGGCTGGCCAATTACATCTGGGACATGGTAAAAATCAGAGGAGTTGTTCAATATGTTGAGGTGCCATGGGAAATCATTTTGTCCATAGATCAGTGCTGCTTTCATTGCAATACATCACATTAACATTGAATGATAGTGATATTTTACTCTCTCTCTCTCTGAATCTTTCTCTCTCTCTCTCTCTCTCTCTCTCGCTTTCTCGTAGTGAGTGGTTATTGCACAACAATGCTTTTTGGACACAGCCCAGGCCTTATATGGTTGTTTTGGGAAATTCAGTCCATTGTGTCTATAAAGCATATATGTGACAAATATGTGTGTTATTAAAGGTGTTCTCTAAATATAGCCCAGTGAACTGAATGTCCTTTGGAGTGTCCTGCCTAACTCAGATACCTCCCCTCTCTCTTTCTCCCTCTCTCTCTCTCTCTGTCTCTCTCTTCCTCTCTCGCTCTATCTCTCCTAGCTGAACTACTTAGTTCCTGCCACATGCTGTGTCCTGATCTTGTTCGTGTTTGACCTCCCGGCGTACACCTCTCCCAAAAACTTCCCCGCCGTCCTCTCGCTCTTTCTGCTGTACGGGTGAGTAGACTCTCCGCTTCTCCAGGCTGCCGCCGCTTCATAAATAAAACACCTTTAATTAGTAAGCAGAGGGCCCCCTGAGATCTGAAGTCTGGTTTCCACCCTTACCATTGCCAATTCTTTCCAGGCCATGCCTCCTAGGACCATCAAATGAAACCCATAACTTAAAATAGTGGCCAGTGCTATGGATCCTATCATTGCAGTCATTACAGTTGTCTAAATCCAGCATGCAACTACTGTATGCATATAGTTGTTGCTTTTGTGTGAAGAGCATTATTTTTGGTAAGTGAGTAGGCAGTAACCTACTTGATTCACATGCATGTACACAACGTTTTGAACTATTTACTTTTTATTATTTTACACTTTTTAGTAGCCTACAATAGCCTACATAAGTGTGTACATATCCATGGCCATTTGGAAGTGCCTGTGATGAGTGGGAATGGATGAGTAGGTGGAGGTTGTGCTGAAAAAGATTAACTCAGTGTTGTTAATTGTAATAAGGTAGAGATGGGCTGGATTTTAAACTGTTTTCAGTTGGAAATCGCAAACTATAACACAAACGTGTTGAATCTGTGTGAACGGAGCTTTGAGCTTGCTGTTGTGAAGTGTGAACTTGCACGACACTATCTAAGTCTGAGTTTGGTTTCTTCACTGCAGCTGGTCCATCACGCCAATCATGTACCCAGCCTCGTTCTGGTTTGAAGTCCCCAGCACGGCGTACGTGTTTCTCATTGTCATCAACCTCTTCATCGGCATCACCGCCACAGTGGCTACCTTCCTGCTACAGTTGTTTGAGCATGACAAGGTATTGTACCGCATGCACCTATGGGGATTTGTTGAATGCATTACAAAGGAACTAAAATAACTGTTTCCACATTGCATATTGTTGCGGGCAGAAGGAAAGTGTAAAGGCCAATGCCCACTGGCGACGACATTGGCGTCTATGGATTTGGCACTCGAGAGATAGAATAATTTTCTGAACGTTGGCGTTGACGAGCGCCAGACACCGCCAGTGGGCTGTTCTTTGTTAAAAGTGTACAAAGTTCTAAACTTTGGCGTCATTGGATGCGTGTCAGATGCCACCAGTGAGCGTTGGCCTTGAGAGTGTTGAAGGTGAGGATTTCCACGGGGAGGAAGTACAGTTTAGTTAGTTTTGATCTCAGATCAGAGCCCTATAGCTATTGCCCCACACATATTGTAACTGGGCTCCTAGCTTATTCAGTATCAGCAATTAACCTTTTTTTGATTTCCGTGTGATATGACTGCTACCTTCTGCTGGTATTATCTATTACTATTATACCTAATGTAAGCTTTTCAACTTCATTTGAAACTATTATTTTAAACTAGTATATTAATGTACTGTAAATCGCTTTGGACAAAAGCGTCTGCCAAGCACCGTAAACATAAATATAAACCTCATCTGCCCTTTCAGGATCTAAAGTTGGTGAACAGTTACATGAAGTCCTGCTTCCTCATCTTCCCCAACTACAACCTGGGCCACGGGCTCATGGAGATGGCCTACAATGAGTACATCAACGAGTACTATGCCAAAATAGGTAGACTTTACTTAACCTATACAGTTATATTCACATACATGATCTATGTATGATACAGTTTATCAGTGTCAAAAATGACTTCCCCCAGAGGGGAGGCACAGTCAGTGGAGATGCTCCCTTGATGTTCTAATGTTAGTGTTGTAATTGGTAGCATTCTGTATAGACCCTTTCAACTGCATAAACAAACATGTGCGTTCTCAAGGCATGTCCGGTGGCACAGAAAACAACATTGAGCTAATGGTAACTTTTTTTAAAAAGTCGACATTTTGTGAAGCTTTAAGCTGGGATCTGATTAATATTCTTTTCAAACGATCTGCGTTGGTTTTACACATTTCAACCGGAAACAGATTGAAAGGGTATATAATGTTGATGAACAGTATTCATGGGAAAAACAAGCAACTGCATAATTAAAGGACTGAAGACGGAGCAAGGGACCAATCAAATCAGTTGTTGGTAGGCTGTGTTCCCCAAATGATTGTCAGTAAAAATGGCCATTTGTATGTACAAAATGTGCTCTATTATATCATCTGCCAAAAAAGGGAAAGAACCTGTCCAAAAAGACAGGATAATCAGAGTCCAGATTTGAAGCATGCTGATAGAATGACATGAATAGAGAATAGAATCTGAGTGTGGATTCACACCAGTGCTGTCTTTAAAACATACTGTATGCCCTCTTACTGCTACAGGTCAGTTTGACAAGGTGAAGTCTCCGTTTGAATGGGACATTGTAACCCGAGGCCTGGTTGCCATGACGATCGAGGGGTTCGTGGGCTTCCTCATCACCATCCTGTGTCAGTACAACTTCCTCAGGAAACCTCAGTAAGTGCCTCTGTGTGTGTGTGTGAGAGAGAGAGAGAGAGTGTGTGTGTGTGTATGGTTTGGGTAATGGTGCATGCTGAATGATGATATTATCATTAGCTACAGAGGCTCAGAGAGAGATGTAGAGAGGTGTCACAAAATACCCATTGCACAAGAAGAGGGAGCATGAGAGTCAGGAATAGAAATGATAACTGAAGCTCCTGTGTGATATTGTATTATCAGTTTAGTGATAGTGTTAGTCATAGTAGAAATTCTCATTTTAGAGATTCTCTCTCTTTCTTCTCTCTGTCTGTGTGTGTGTGTGTGTGTGTGTGTGTGTGTGTGTGTGTGTGTGTGTGTGTAGGAGGGTGCCGGTGAGCAGTCAGCCCATAGAGGACGATGACGTGGACGTGGCCTGTGAGAGACGGCGTGTGCTCAGAGGAGACGCAGACAACGACATGCTGAAGATCGACAACCTCACCAAGGTCTCACAACACAACACCACGGTTCAAATAAATGCCAATGCCCTTTTGGACTGTTAATTAACTGCAACAGTGGAAGGAGAAAATGCAATTTGTTTAGAACTTAGCTCAACCAAATCCAAGAAAATCCCTCCATACTTCCCCTAATGTCAGATCAGATTACTTTGCATTGTCTGATGTTGATATGGGGGATCATTTATTGAATCTGTGTTTTGACTCCATGAAAACCTCCATGTTGTGTTAGCTCACTGGAGTACCCGAGGAGCTGTAGTTTCCACTTTGTTTTAACAACTTAGTCACCCATGCGTCCACTGGACGGTCACATATCCCATCGCAAAGCCACAATTTTGTTTTTTTTTCTCTGCAGTAGAACATGACCTGTCTTTCTTTGGATATACCATATGTGTATTAATGACCCCATGAATTGATCTTTAAACAATTCGGGCCTGTGTCCACCAATCACGTTTTTTGCGCTGATAGCACCCTGAACCTCATTTTCAGAGCGCTTCGGTCAAGTGTTTATTGTTGCTACAGTATGTCACGGTTGTCGTTCAAAAGCGCTCTGAGCGCTGCAAAAAAAAAAAAGGTAAGCTCCGAGGGCTTTTTGCCGCCAAGGGCGCTGGGCGCTGTGAACGCTGAACTTCATAGGATTTGTATAGAAAATAGCCGCCGTCGATTGGTAGACACAGGCCCGGTTACACTTTACTTGACAGTATTGACATAGGAGTGACATGACATTGTCATGAACGTGTCATAAACAAGTCATAAACGTTTCACATAACACTTCCTTAAGTGTCATTCGGTTTTTGTCATAACAAGTTAGGGTTAGGTTTAGGGTTCATGTGTCATGACAGTGTCATGTGTTCATGACAGTGTCATGTCACTCTTATGTCGATAGTGTCAGGTAAAGTGTTACCACAGGCCCTTAGTATTATAACTCATTATGTTGATTCCAGATGGTACACTCGGCTCAGTTTGGCCCTTGTCTTTGCCCCAACCCCCCCCCCCCCCCCCCCCCCACCCACCCCACCCCGTGGCAGTATTCTATATTTCAATACAGTCCAGTGACACACTCTCACCCTCTGGCAGGTGTACAAGTCCAGGAAGATGGGCCGCATCCTGGCGGTGGACCGCCTGTGTCTGGGCGTGAGGCCCGGGGAGTGCTTCGGCCTGCTGGGGGTGAACGGAGCGGGGAAGACCACCACGTTCAAGATGCTGACGGGAGACGAGACCACCACTGGAGGAGAGGCCTTCATTGGTGGACACAGGTACAGCTAGCCCACTGACCGCACATATGGGCGCTAATTTGAACGAAGGGTTAAGTGCAAAGTCTTAAGTCTAACTGAAGCTATTTTAATATCAAGGCAAAATCAATTTGCTAACTTAATACCATGGGTAAGACCTTAAACATCCATTCAATGCTCCCACATGCAAAACAATAGCTATAGTTTATGCACTTTGCTCGTTGATAGACTTTGCACTTTGCCCTCTTTTCAAAAGAGGGCCCTATATTGCAACAGTGAGGGAAGTTGCCTCATTAGTTGAGTGGGTCCCTGATGTGGGATTGATGTGTTGATGTAGAAAGAGGAACTACTAAGAAACTTAACAACAGCTATGAAGACAGGTCAGAACCGTAGTGAACTCCCTACCCTGCTGGCCCGCTTTTATTTTTACATCTGCGATTTTTTTAGCCCTTAGTATGAAAATTTTACTCGATAATAAGTGGTTAACAAAACATACATAGCAGGAAAATATTTGTAAAGGGTTATAAATAGTGTGCACAGAGGCACATACAGTATGTCCACTGTATTTACCTTTGTTTATCCATAGTTAGCTGCACTGATATATAGATGTTGTTGCTTTTGCAGGATGTATTAAATTAACCTGCAACTCTATTATATCATACCCCATATATCTCTCATTGTTTCTGTATTACTGCTGCTGTCAGATCTGTGCAGCCTCTTGCTCTTGCCTGCCGAGTTTCTTTGACTGATTGTGCGGTTGCTAGAAATGGAGTGTGGGAGAGACTGATCACTGTGGCTCTCTCTCCCCTGGCGTCCAGTATTCTGCGGGAGCTGCTGAAGGTGCAGCAGAGCATTGGCTACTGCCCGCAGTTTGACGCCCTGTTTGAGGACCTGACGGCCAGAGAGCACCTGGAGCTCTACACCCGCCTGAGGGGCATCCCTTGGAAGGATGAGGAGCGGGTGAGTGGCCCCAGACTCTCTCACACACACACACACACACACACACACACACTCAGCTGCATATAATACATTTTCTTGTTTTCTTGTAGTCCATACTCCATACACTGTAGATACACATACACTTGCGCACAGTTACATAATGGGAATTCAATTTTTAATTAAGTTGATGGAGAACTTTATATGAAGACTTGAAGTTCCTCTTTGCTTACCAGCAGTGTGACTGCTTTGATATTTTTATTCTGTACTGGAACGTTCCACAGTTGAGAGATAAAGTAATCAGCGTGACTGCCAGCACTTCCCCTCCATTTCCTAATCTGGCTCAAAACCTCTCGTTCCAAGTTTTGGAAAACAAGCGACTGAATGTAATATATGCCTTTGAGTAACTCTGCTACCTAGGCTCTCTCTTATATCAGTCTTCATATACAGGTTTCACCGCCCGACAATAACTTTCCACCCACAATAAGCTGTGTTATCACTGAAAAGCATTAAAGCTGTGCGTGTTTCTATTTGTGGCCTCTCTCTGTTATGAGAGCTGGGTACCCACTTGCAAGTTGGTAATAACCATTTGATGGTTTATCTTAATCCAAAAAAGAGAATTCCACTATGTACAACAGAGTCTCTGTGTTTGCTATAAGCATAACATCAAGTCAGGACACCATTGGACACATTTCTCCATAGAAACAATATCTTAGTTGCAGCTACTGAACACTGCATTAGTGAGAGCCAGCGTCATGGAATGTGATTATGTGAAATGAGAGGGTGGGACCGTGATCTCAAAATATATGTAAATATATATAACAATATAATATATAAATATGTATGTTTCACTGCCACAATAGCTGGTTTGAACATGGTTTCTGTTAATTGAGTGGATGCCTTATTAATGCGCTCTCTCTCTCTCTCTCTCAGGTGGTGCAGTGGGCTCTGGAGAAGCTGGAGCTCACTAAGTATGCAGACAAGCCAGCTGGCACTTACAGTGGAGGCAACAAGCGCAAGCTATCCACCGCAATTGCACTCATCGGCTACCCCTCCCTCATCTTCCTGGTCAGCATGACCCACTGTTCATTGGTCACCCACTCTATTGATTTAACAATTATTGTGTCTATTATCATTCACCAACACAGATGCACACAGATATGACCACTATGCACACTGGCCAAACATTGAGTCTGAAAATGGTAATAGAAAATAGAGTGCACTTTAGTTTGTTTCTATGGAAACTGAGTTGCTTTTTTAAGCATTTGTTGGGTGGAAGTATTAATTGGTACATTTTCACATGTACCGGTACTGATTTTTTAAACTCTATTTAATGGCTGTGCTTTAGGATGAGCCTACCACAGGCATGGACCCCAAGGCCAGACGTTTCCTGTGGAACCTTATCCTTGACATCATCAAAACAGGACGCTCGGTGGTGCTTACATCACACAGGTGAGACACACCTAAGATCCGGTGCCATTTGTAAGAATTGGCTGGCTGATATCCTGTCTAACTGTTTTTCTCTTTCCAGTATGGAAGAATGTGAGGCACTATGCACCAGGTTGGGCATTATGGTCAATGGCAGATTCAAATGCTTAGGGAGTATACAGCACCTTAAGAACAGGTATGTAAAGATTGATTGAATTTATACAATATTTATGTTTTTTTTGTTGAGGCTAGTGAAACACCTAATAATATAATGATTAATAAATATGAATCATGTTCTTTGTTGTGACAGATTTGGTGATGGCTACATGATCACAGTACGCACTAAAACCACAAGTAGTGTGAAAGAGGTGGTCAAATTCTTCAACAGGAATTTTCCAGAAGCTATACTTAAGGTACATTTTGTGTTGCTTCCCCTTACAATCTCTCTCTTCAGTAAAAGTTTGTACTGTCATTAAGGAATTGCCTGTGCACTTGTTCCAACGTGCCTATAATGCATGTGATGTCTGTCTCTTCTTAGGAGCGACACCATACCAAAATCCAGTATCAGCTGAAGTCAGAGCATATTTCTCTGGCTCAAGTGTTCAGTAAGATGGAGCAGGTGGTGGAGGTGCTAAGCATCGAAGATTACTCTGTCAGTCAGACCACACTGGACAACGTAAGTGACCGTATAGTTCAGTGAGAGACTCTCACTTGCTCATTGTATCCTTTTTTGTTTATTTTATGTGGCCAACTGTATTTATGTTTATTTATTTGTATTTTTTCTGTCTTTATGTTGTATCCTATGTCCTTTCAGCAACACAAATGTTATCTAAGGTCCTGTGTTCCTACTTGTCCGGCAGGTTTTTGTCAACTTTGCCAAAAAGCAAAGCGACAACCTGGAGCAGCAGGAGAACTCGCCCCGCGGTGGCGGCCAGTCGCCACTACAGCGCCTGCTCAACCTCCTGCGCCCCAAGCCGGCCAACACGGAGCTCAACGCCCTCGTGTGTGACGAGCCCGAGGAGCTGGAGAGCGACGACGACGAAGGGCTCATCAGCTTTGAGGAGGAGAGGGTGAGAGGAGGCTTAATGAGAGAGAGAGAGAGAGAGAGAGAGAGAGAGAGAGAGAGAGAGAAAAGGAAGAGCATAAAAAAATACATCTATAGTGGAGGGGGGTGGAGAAGGAGGAGTTGAGAAGTTGTTGGATTTAGTCAAGCTATGGCTTTGCAGCGCGTTAATCAAAAGTGACAGGTATATTTTAAAGCCTTGATACACTGAGAAATAGAAAGATTATTAGAAATGGCTATGGATGTGAAACCTTAAGCTTAGTAATGCAGTAATATGACATTACGTAAGTTGGTTAAGGCATTTGATTATTTATTTTTTTCGACGTGATTTCTCTTTCACAACACATGCTTTCGAGTGACGTGGTTCTTTGCCTTGGCAGGTCCAGCTGTCTTTCAACACAGACACCCTCTGCTGAGAGCAGGGGGCCTCTTCAAACAAACAAACAAACAAATACAAACATACAAATAAACATCAAGCCTCAAGCTCAGACGTGGATTCTGGCAAATGAAAAGACACATTTAAGGAATCTCTTTGGAATGGAGATCTCCTCATCTCGCCGTTTGTATCTGCTTGGGAGGCACTCTTCATTTTTTTCTGTGTGCACTTAATTAACAATGACGAGAGAGCGACAAGAAACTTTACGGATTGCACATCGCACAGACAGAGGTCTGCAGCAGAGACAGAAGCACAGCCTGACAGCTCATCACATGGTGGACGCTGACGCTGAGGCAGACAGTGAGACTTGGACTACGAGGAGTGCCTCCAACCATGGCCTCCATACTGCAGGTTCAGGAGAGTGCTTGCATTTATGCAAAGGACATGGATATTCCAGTGAAACGCACACATGTTTGTGTATTTTCTTTTTGACTCTTCAGGGTAGGCAGATCATTTTAGGATCTGTTGCTTGATGGGAATGTTGGCAAGAGGTCTACACCAGAGATTTTAGTGGAGAGATAGAGAGAGAGAGCAAGCATAGAGTATTCTTGTTTGATTCTTGAGTCAATGTTTATTGTGGTGTTTGTGCCACTGATGTCAGAAGATGACTTTATCATCCACGTCATGGTTTGATCACAAGGCATCTCTTACCTCTTAAGTAAATGTTTGCTTTGGGGCGTTGTTTGACTATGTTATCATAAATAATACCTTTTATTTCAGCCAAAGGAGCGATGTAACTACACAAACCCCTTGTTGAAACTGTTAATCATGTTTTTTTTTTAAGTTGTACCTGCCTTGAAAGCATGCATATAGTGTCAGACTTGTATTGTGTCATATCTACATTTTTGCTGTGGTAAGAAGAATGGTTTATTTTGTATATTGACATGTTTTGGACACATGTACGTGGTTCATTTAATAAATGATTGCTGGTTTCTTAATGCACCTTGCTGAAGGTGCAGTCTTTTGACAGGAAACATTGGAAAAAAATAGTTTATCCTGTTTTGTTGGCCTTTAAAATGACTTGACTGTCCCCATTATGGTGGAAACTGCCCTCCACATAGACTTGGTCCTATATCTTCACGTACGAGAATGTAAATGGCATGAAAATGTTTTGCACAGATTCTGGTGCCTCCTAAAAGCTTGAGCCTCTTTGTTGTGAATATATAACAGTATATATACTTTTTGTCCTTTCATTAATTAATTCATTACTTCTTTTGCCTCATGAATGGAGCACTTTGAAACACTTTCCTCTCTCCTCCTTTAATTTGTTTTGTTGTTGCGGTGTGCTATTTGTTTCTATTCTGAAAAACAAGATCCCTTGTGTGTAATTATCTTATAGTTTAGGTAATGAATACTCTTTAGTGAAATGCAGGAAATAGTACTGTTAAATTGCTTAACTGGATCATATATGAACTTGGGTCACTTACAGTACAAGATATGTGTGCTATTAAGAACTAGCAAGCTCATGTACTATCACTGTGATACAGACGCAAACACTCAAGGTTGAGTTTTTGGAGTGTTTGGACAGTGAACGACAGCATGGAGATTGGAAATATATTTTGAATACAGCCACGTCCTTATTGGTGATGAAAGAAGTTAAGACTTTTTTTCTTGAATTTTATACTGGTGTGTGAGCCATAAGACGAATATTTTGAACTACAGTTGAGAATCTGTTGTGTTTTAATTTAATGTGATCATTTTAGTTGTGTTTTCAGAGCTTTTTTATTTTGACTCAAGTTATTCATACTGAAACCAACTGGAACTTGGGTTGTTCACAATATTGGACCAATGTGTCATGGTTATTCCTTCAGTTCGATTCAGACAGTCGTAGAACACTGATGGTACCTTTGAAAAAGAAAAGGCAACTACTGATTTATATTTTCCTAGAATGTTTAAAGAGGATAAAGCATAAGGAATGGGATAGGGTTGTGACCCTAGGTTGTTTTATAAGAACGAAGACCAAAGGGAGATATTTTTTTAAAACAACATGACATAATTCTGCGCTGAATGTGAATATGTTTAACTAAGTGTGTTGCAAAATTTAGGACACATTCTGTTTCGTAAAAGAAAACCTTTTAAACTATCTATCTTGGGAAGTGAGGGAGAGTGGTTGGTCATCACTAACACTGTAAGGTCAAATTGCTAACTTGAACATTAACTTGTGCAACTCAGAAACAGTGACCGTCATGCTCTGTTTAGGCCAGAGCTCTGTGAAACTTAAACCTTTATGTAATCAGCAGGTTTGAACGTGTAACCTTGCCAACCCATGCCAAACTATAGATAGCAAAAGCCTTGACCAGCATTCTAATTTCATTGACAGCGTTTTTTTCCCCCCCAAAATGGCTCCTTGAGAATGTGCTGCTTTACGCCCTGAAGTGAATCAGTGATTCAGGGACTAGTGCACCAGCAGAGAGAGAAAGCTAGGTTCCATAAATTACCTGCAATGGATCTTTTGAGGGAAATGGATCTAGTGTTTCTTTTGTTTTAATCTGAAGCTATGTGCTTTGGAATGTATCTTATGTATGTGTATATAAATATAAATATATTTATATTTTATGAATATATGTTGTTAAGGTTGTGTTTGTTGGTTGGTTTTTCATTCAACTTTTGTTCTAATCGGTTGTCATATAACATTTTTACTTGAACATTGAGCTTGTTTCTAATATGTTGTTTCCATAATCCTGTGTTTCAAATGAGGTGAACTGGTGTTTTTAATATTACAGACAAGTGAAGAAAAAAATAAATATGGTGAACTTCTGGGGTTTTGAGTTGAAGTCTGTCATTGTTTGTATTAACCACCATATGTGATGGGGAATCTAAAGCAAATAAGAATATGATATGTCCTTACTTATCCATGTCAGATTAAGTATACTTAAAGTGAAAGTTTATACATGTGTCTAAACATAGGATGACAACTTTCTGATCAAAAAAGAAAGTTGATAGCACAGCATTTAAAAGGCACATTCATATTTATTTGAGGTATAACACATTTTCATAAGTAATGTAAAAGCAAATAGATATTCAATAATAGATAAGGCATCATCATAACTGGGTATTTTAGAAGCAGTCATTTTCCAAAGTGATAAAAATAGATGTTTAAAAACCTTTCAGTATATAGTGTTGAGTTGAGTTTAAAAGAACATTCATGAGAGTTCACTGCAGCTTTACAATGGTTAAAGTGGGAGACTGCTTCAAAAGCCAGACATGTTAGATTAAAAGCTCAATTTGAGCATCATCCTCATAATCCCCATCTCCATCATTATACTTCATCACCGTCGTCATCAAAAGCCACACCAGTTGCAGGTCGCTTGCTAAATAAATGAATAAAAACAATATATTTGCACTTCATGTCAATGTTGACATTTTAAAAACTGGACATTTTTTTAGGTTACCTTCTCGTTCCTGGGTTGATCAAAGAGTCTCCTGGAAAGCGCTTGCGGGACCCTACAGAAGGGCCATTACTGCTCTGTTTTCGAGGTGCAAACTCTGAAAGAAATAGCAGATCTTCCCAATCACTAAAACTCTACAGTAGCAATGCATAATATTGGAATATTATTTAAACAAAACAAAGACAGATGCAACAACATCGTGGTAATCATGACCCATTCTGCATACCATTATCTCTCTTGTGAGAGTTCTTCCCAGGGCTGTGCAATGTCTGAGGTCCTGAAAAACATTCCAAATCAAGTCATCCCAGGAACCTCTGGAGTACAGAGGATAAATGCAATTCTATGACACATTAATTAAATTCTTACAACATATTTAATTGTGCTGTGACTGGTAGCTGCATTTTTATGCAGATTGACTTGAAAACATTCCCCATGCATAAGATACTGGAGCAGTGAAACCAGTATAAAAAAACTTTTCAAATGAGGTGTGCTAGATGACTGTAGTGGAGATTACCTTCAGCGCCCTGCCAATGACTCAAGTTGTCAGCCATCCTAAACAGAAGCTCCTTCAGCTCAACTTTTCCGTCAACCTCACAGAGTTTGGACAGGGTCATGGTCAAGTCTATTGGTGAAGGCCCAAGATGGAGGATCACCTGCTCCTCCTCCACTGACACAGAGGCCTTTCCTTTACCACATGACGATCTATAAACCAACGTTTGTGTGAATGTGTGTGTGTGCGAGTGGACCGTGTGTGTGTGTGTGTGTGTGTGTGTGTGTGTGTGTGTGTGTGTGTGTGTGTGTGTGTGTGAGTGAGTGAGTGAGTGAGTGAGTGAGTGAGTGAGAGAGAGAGAGAAATTAGAACAATAACAAAATAATCCAGATTCAGGATCAGATCGGATGAAGTAGAGGAACCTTACCTCAATTTCATAAGGCAGTCTTCTATTGATTTCAAGGAGTAGTATTTCAGCTGTCAAATGGAAATATTCAACAATCTTCAAAACAATGATACCTAAGCTATATTTCATTTGAGGAGTCACTCAGTATATAACTGTATTTGACTCAAAGTACAGATAAAACACACACACACAAACACAAACACAAACTCACAAAGAGAGAGACATACATACAGACAGAGAGACAGACAAACATAGAAATGACTGTCCACAGTAAAATTGCAAGTGCAACACTTCTAGACTTACAAGTTGGGCCTTTATCTCATCAGTTATTCTTGTTTTCCATACATCTTCTGCATCTGTCACTCTGGGGGGGGGGGGCATCACATTAGGATACTTTAAACAACTTAGCATGGAAAGTCTTCATCAGGCTATACTCTGGATCGAAGTGAGTATCAGAGGTAGGTGCATTATGTGACACTGTGACCAGACAACGATCAACAAAAAAACACCCATGATGACACTGATAGCTACTGCTATAACAATGCTGCTAGTGTTGTCTTGATCATATGCTGTCTATGGTCTTGATGGTAAGGAACGTTAGCTAGCCTACCTACTCCTTTGAAAGAAAAAAAGGTAACTCACCCTATATTTAAATCACCTGCGCAGTCGTGAATATAACATAAATACTTGGATCCGTCTGTTTTATCTGACACTGTGAAGAAAAGCTTTGACATAGCAGTACTTTGATCCATTGTAAAGGACTATGCCAAGGACAAATGATTTGAAATCACTCATGAAGCCACGAAAGAAGCCTGGCTAGCAGTAAGCAAATGAGTTGCAGAACAAAACGAGAGAATTTTAATGACGTAAACAAAATGATCATCCAATGAAATGATATTTACCCGGAAGTGACTAATCTGTTGACCTCAAAACTTGTTGACAGCCGACTGACGAGTTTGCAGTTGTAGAAGTTATATAAATTACTTACCAGCTGGAATAATCTTTTAATGGCGCACCCGCTTATTTAATCGTATATTGACAAATTTCGTGAAGTTTAAATGCCGTTGGTAGTAGCACAAACAGACTGGAATTAATGCATGTTAGCTAGCCATTTATGATAGCTAGCTAACGTTAGCCGCTAGTTAGAAATTGGCGCTGCAAGTCTGTGGCCAGTGGCCACATCAGATTGGTAGAATTAGCTTTGCTGCTATTATAGTAGCAGCTACTCCACGTTTGTTATGGAACGCATGGTAGGGAATTATATCTAATCACAGGCATGTGTTTAATCTCTATCACTATTTCCGCTAGTCTTGAAGTTTTAGAAGCCGTCCACACAAACTGGAGCTAACTTCAACGTTTTGCAATGGCATGGAAATCAAGGACTCGCAGCTTGCAGGTTTTTGACACGGAGTTGAGTGCTGATACGGTTGAATGGTGTCCTGTTCCCCAATGGCATCACATTCTGGCATGTGGGACCTACCAGCTACAGAAGAGCCAAGATGGGGTAAGCACGTTTTAAAAAGTTAAACATTCTGGCATGCCTCGCCATCATAATCGTGGCACACGTGGAGTTGTTTTTCTAATATCAATTTCGCATTTGTTGTGTTTTAAGGCAGTTGAAGAGTCGGACACGCCAAATAGGATCGGCCGATTATATGTGTTCCGTTATCAACAACAAGGGGCATTGTGTCCCCCTTTGACTGAACTTCAGCGCATTGACACACCCGCCATACTAGATGTAAAATGGTAAGTGATCTTACTGTCCTCAGGAAATGGTATAGTTGTGGGAGTTGTTGTGGATGAATGTAAGCTGATATTGTAATGTCATCAGGTGTCATGTTCCAGTGTCAGGACAACCACTTTTGGGCATGGCTACAGCCACAGGGGAACTACAGCTGCACTCGCTGCAGGACACACAGGTGAGAGGGCAACGTGTATTTCACTAGGCCTGCAGTGAATTCAGTTCTGCACTGAATGTAACCCGGGCCTGTTAGGCTAACATACCTCATCATGCCTAACTGGCTTAGGACTTGTTTTTCTCATGACACTGTCTTTAGTAGGATGGCCTTTGTGTTCTGGATAAAGTGTCAAGCACAGAGCTTGGCCCTGAAAGGCTAGCACTCTCCTTGGACTGGTCTACAGGGAGAGGTGACAGGTTAGTGATCATGTTTTTAATACCTTTGCCTTACACATTAGAGTGGCCAAGGCTCTTTTTTTATCGTCAGGTCACATGCAGTGTGATATTTGTGTGTGTATTAATGCAACATAGCATATCGTCATGTCTGAATGCATTTATCGTCTTTGTCTCCATAGTAGTGCAATCCGTGTGGTGTCCAGTGACTCTAAAGGCTGTGTTAATGTGCTGGGTCTGACCGAGACGAGCCTGACTGCTCTGTCGCAGTGGAAAGCTCATGACTTTGAAGCTTGGATAGCAGCCTTCAGCTACTGGGACACACAGATCATTTACTCTGGTGAGAATGACTGACTTATTTGTTGTTCTCATCTGATCACTCCCTTCATGTGCTGTCTCCATAGTTGTCTTTCACTTGTGAGATGTGGCACATTAGGCAATGGCGTGATATACTGACGGTGGTTAGCAGAGGAACACCCCTCCCTACCCTCTCTGCACAGTGCATGGGAATGAAAGCCCTTGAACGACTTGGGTAATGTTTATGCTATTTCATCACCAACCTCTGTCTGTCTCTGTCTGTCTGTCTGTCTGTTTTCATCTGTCTGGAATGTGCCAGGTGGGGATGATTGCAAACTGAAAGGCTGGGATCTTAGGATAGGTCCCTCCTGTCCCACCTTCAGCAGCAAGAGGTGAGACGTGCATTTTGGCCTCTGCTCTCATAGGTCAAAATGCATTTTCTGTCAGACACCTGACTAGGATGTTGTAGCTCCTCAGGGATATCAATGGACTGTGCTTGCTCACAAAGACTTTGTCAGTTTGAATTAATAGTCTCATTGACAAGTTTGAATGATTTGCTTTTGTTTGTTGTGCGGCTGCACCACACCTTAACTCTGGTTCCTGGAGTTGACCAGCAGATGGAGACATTGAACATGTTGTATTCCATTTTGGTTCTACTTGTTGTTGCTTATTGAAAAATTGACTGTATCGGGTTTCCACCCCAATACACAGGCTGTGAAATATTTGTCATAATAATGAGTTGATAAGTGTAGATAATATACCTTTAAAATATGTACTGTTTAATATTAGTTTATTTAGATTAGTATTTCCAAGTGCAATCTGATTGACAGTCAGGCAGCCGTTCTGATTCTACTTTATTTCACCCCATGCCACATATCAGTGTTGATCTGCATGTGATCTATTGCCATCATGCAATATTTGTACATTTGCTATTTTGCAGTACTTCCAAATAATTTCTATGTTCATGACATTCCAGCAGTTTTGTGCTGCCCTCACTCACCGTTTCAATTTTTTCCTCAGTCACTCCATGGGCGTGTGTAGCATTCACAGCAGCCCTCACCGGGAACACATCCTAGCGACGGGCAGGTAATCACCTTTCAGTAAGAATTCGCTCTGCCAGCTAGAGCTCATTCTCTGTGCTCTGTGCATCTCTTGAGTGTCGTTCATTGCCCTGTCCTGTGTCCAGTTACGACGAGCACGTGCTGCTGTGGGATGGGCGAAACATGCGGCGGCCTCTCAGTGAAAGTGCCATGGGGGGAGGGGTGTGGCGTCTGAAGTGGCATCCTACCCACGAGCACCTGTTGCTGGCAGCCTGCATGCACAACGACTTCCACATACTCCACTGCCAGGAGGCTATGGGTAACTATCTAGTAACTAATCTGTCCAGCCAGTCATGGTTAATGATCCACATTATGTTATTAGTCTCGGTGAATGCAGGCATTTTAGGTAGGGTATGTAAATATATAATATAAGGCAAGCTTCATTTTAAGGACAACGATTCATTAGACATTTGACTTCAATGAGCTGTAGGCATTTAGAGGAATTAGGGCTTCTAAATTGGTTTAAAGTTTGTTTTTGTTTTCCCTTCTTGTAGAGGGCAGTGAAGGACCTTGTCCCATCTTGGCCTCCTATGTCCTACACAACTCCCTTGCCTATGGGGCAGACTGGTCCCGCGTGTCTCTGGACAGCCCTCCTCCGGCCTCCCCTCAGGGGTCGAGAGAACCCAGCCGACCCCAGCCAGAGGTGGGGGGCCACCTCAGGATCCAGTATGAGTCCCCCACGGCCAGCTTCGACACCTCCCTAGAGGACGAGATGGGCCGCTACATCCCCGAGCCCTCTCCCCAGCCAGACCCTCGCTCGATTGCGGCCCCCACACCAGCGCTGGACTCTCCCTCGGTCTCCTGCCTGCTGGCCAGCTGCTCTTTCTACGACCACATGCTGCACGTGTGGCGCTGGGACTGGAGCCCAAAGGAGGCCGAGGCAGGTCAGGACCAGGCTACCGGTGACAGCGCAGCCGCAGCACTGTGAGACGCAACCACAAACAGTCACGGTTGACTTCCTATTCATCAGAACTGATGCAAAGAGGCGTCGATGTGTCAAACGTTTTACATCAGGGTAGACGAGGAGCAAAGCTGACAAATGAAGGGTACTGTCAGCATTGCTGTGAGCCACAAAAAAATGAAGGTGGTCAACATTGCATATGTACAAATGAAAATTCTAGTCTCCCTGGTCATCTCAGACACTGTAGCCTATAGACGGGCTTCCCGTTTACCAATAAAACTAGATGCATGCGCAGCCTCGGGGCAGAAGACGCTCAGTGGCCGGACACGTTATAAACTTAACCTAATAGTCGGCTGCTGGAAGGCTTTTTTGTATACCCATGCTGTCTCAATGATGACACCTCATGTCAGAGTTTATTTCAGAATTTGGCAGTTTGTCATGTTATTAATATAACATAATTCTTTGGCGTTTTTGGCAAAGATATGCATTTCAGGGCTGTTTTGATTGGTGCGTTTTCAGCACAAAAAGTCCTTGTAATCTTTTCGTGGATATCACTGCCCTATGCTTTCCTATGGTGCTTTCTGCCTCGGAGTTGTGCAAACATTTTTTTTAAGGTGACGTTGCATAGAAATCCATGTATTAGGTGCATTATGGAAAAATTGAACATGAAGTTCTCAAAACTAATCTTGATTGGCTTCCCCCAAGGCAGTGCTGGAATGCACACAAGAGAGGGAAAGTAGGGAGGACACTGAGGGAAAGGGTTGTGTATTTGTTGAGCTTGAGTTTTTTTCTAAACGATAACCTTCCCCCAGTAATCACCAATACCTTTAAAAGAATGGATATTCCCAAATTAATGAATGTACACTTTCAAGAATTTGTCAGTGCTCTTATAGATTCTAGATTTTTTTTTTTCATCCCATATGCAAACTTTTCATAATGATGCCCAACGCAATGTGGAGAAGGACAAGTGCATGTTTCAAATTGATGAGGCGGCACTAAAAACAACACACACAGATTACTTGAAAATGCACCAGCAATGTCTACCTATTTATTCTATCAACCAGTTTGTTTTTGCAAGCATAAACAACCTTTTTTTTTTTTTTAAACATAAAAAAAAGTCTGTATTTTCAAGACTGTCCAGGCAATAAATGTTTTTAGCATTGTACTCCATTTACAAATCTTTGATTACTTCAGCATTTTGTATCAACATCCAGGGAAACTGTTATATGAATATTTTATTTAATTGGTACACTGAACCCAAGAGACACATTTATGGTATTTTCACAAAATGTTACACATAAATCAGCACAAGCGTTTATCAGTTGAATGCATGTTACATTATAATATCCACAGCAATCTCACCATACCACAGATGTCCAACACCCATATGAATTGCTAAGCACTGTTGATTTTATGTGTGGTGAAGTTGCTTCTGGTCTAGTTCATACTTGTCACTGTTAACGCACAAAGTTTTTGGGATACAGTTTGAACAGTTTTCCTTCCTGTTTGGGGTCAAGACCGTATTTCTCCAGGTTGTCCATATCAAATGTGCCCTCTTCAATATCCTTTTTAATTTGTGGGGCAACAGTCTGACTGAAGAGTGTCTTGGGTGTGAGAACAGGCTCTGTTCCTTCCGGGGCACGATAGGACACATAAGGCCTGAGTTTAAACCCCTCCAGGGAAGGCACTACAAACTCTGGAATCATCTCCTTCACAGAAACAAACTTCCCGCTGCAGGTCAAACGGCCTGCTGGTCTAGCCCCTCTCCCTTTGTAGTTGGACCTTGGGCCACGCTTGCTGGTGAAAGCAGACATTCGATCTGCTCCTCTTATCAGCCCACGTGTCAGTGTTGACAGCAACCCCATCTTTGCAGAGTTTCTGTCAAAGTCACAGTGACACAACCTGTTGCAGTGGCAGGGAGACAAGAGAAAAGGACACATTGGTAAAGTTGCAGAAGGCATGATTAGTACTAAATCAGCAAACTGATGTTTTTACTTCTTTCATAGTTGTCTTGAGTAATATTATGCTATTTGACCAAGTATAACCTGGCACAGAAAGAGATGGCTTTCTTGACGCTATCCCATTTCCTTCGTGCCTTGCTTAAATTACTTATTGAATACCCATCAATTTGAAGGACTTGCAGCCTGACAGTAAATATGCATTCACTTGTTTGCCTTTTTTTTTTCTTTTTTTTTTCATTTCACGTAAATGTAAGCAAATGCGATAACACCCGAATATTGTGGAACACTTCTGCGTTCTTTGGCATCATTAAGCCTGAAACTAACACAGCACAAAAAAAAAGTCAACCAGCACAATACCCTGACAGTCGCTTGTTGGACAGACTAACTAACAGCAACACACAAAAGTGACCATGTGAGAATTTGTTTAACACACACATTACAGTCTTTCAATGGAAAACTACGTTAATGTTGTTAATGGAATTGACATTAGCTAGCAAGCACTATGGCCATCACATCGCTAGCTAACAGGCTAACCTTCTTGATTACGCAATAATTAGTGGCCAAATAATTGCAGGAATCACAACAGTTATCAGAACTTCCTAGTTTCATTCATCTTTGTTTTGCTTCATGCGCTGGTATGGTAAATGTGACATGTCAAATGATACAACTAACAATAACGTTAGCTAGCAGGGTAGCCTAATGGTAACGTTTGATAATTTCTCCTAAGTTAACATTACATTAGACCCAGCCACACATAAAGTTTAACAAGCTAAATACTGTGCGATATATGTCCGGTGAAACATAAGAAATATTGACAGAATAACCTTTAAAAGTTCAAAATCCAACACAAGATCAAAAACAATGTTGCTCACCTTGACCAGCATGCTAGAAGACGAATAATTCGGCATCTGAGTAAAGCTGCCTGGGATTGGGCAAAACCAATTGGCACTAGCCAATAGTAAGTGTAAATGCTCAGTAAAGTGAATGTGTGTCCCACATACGTTCGCACACATCCAAAAAGACAGCCTGAATGGGTGAAGTGCCAAGACTGAGATACGGAGGCGATTTAAAAGATTATTAGAGTAAGTAGACCCTTTCAATCAGACGATCGCAGATAATCAGAGTGTGTTTTCTGCATTCTGATCTGGTGATTTCAGTGACACTTGTGTTAAAGGATTCGTTGGCATAGGCTTCTCTGGAAGTGTTGCAAAACAACCAGCCGAAATATTATGCACTTCTTCGAGTACCCCTTATAAGCTGAACTTCGCGTGAGCTCAACTTTTCACACCCGGTTGTCTCTGCTCAACTTTGTTGTGTGTGTGTGTGTGTGTGTGTGTGTGTGTGTGTGTGTGTGTTGCTCAACTTTGTTTTGTGTGTCTGTGTCTGTGTCTGTGTGTGTGTGTGTGTGTATGTGTGTGTGTGTGTGTGTGTGTGTGTGTGTGGTATGGTATAGTATGTTGCTATGTAGCCTAATAGCCAACCTCCAAATAACTGACTGAAGAACTAAGTCTATAGCCTTGGGGCTGTCCGTGTTTAATTTGGTGAGCTGACAGTGGCAGTGTTATGGACTGTGGTTTCTGTAACAGATTGCTGTGAGTGTCTTGTTACACAAGGCATGGACAGGAGAGCTACTGTCAGTCACTCTGCCACTCCGTGATCATATCATATCAACTTTCTGATATGCATATGCCCATGCAATAATAACGGAGTAATAATTATGGGTGTTTACCTTACCCAGTTCAATGTGTGCAGGATTTTAAACAGACTCACCCAGTTCCAGTTCTTTCTTTTTATCAGTTTTGTTTGCTCACGAGCTTTTTGTCATGAGGACCGTGAGTGCAAGTGTAACATTAATCTACACACTTTTATTTTAATCATACAAAATGACCAGGCTATAGGCTAATTGCAGTTGCCTGAATGAGATGTGTCAAAAAAATAAAATAAAATAAACCATGATTGTCTCATCAGAGAATTTCTCTATGGGACCAAACGTTACAACTTTTTTGCAGTCTTTGGAAGACTTTGTTTTGGAATCTCCTATTGTTCTGTGACCATAGGAACCTCATAAATTCAGCAAAGCTCCGCTTTAACCCTTTCTGATTTCAGCATTTAAGCAGATGTTTTAATCTAGTTAAGGAGTCATCATGAGGTCCTGTGGAGTCATGGAACCTGGTAGAATCTGGTGTGTCAATCATGACCTAATTTCATTGATCACCATGCAACAGGACAACGCCACTGCAAACGTAATGATAACGTTTGCTCATAGTATCATTAGCTGCTATTAACGTTAACTTACATTAACTTAATATTACAACAGCTTATGCTCCAAACTGGTATTGTCATTTATATTTTAGTTATCCCTTATGTTTATACATGTTGTTTCTGAATAGCCTATAGTATCTTCCTGAATTGAGCTGTCACTTGCTAACTTTAATCATTAATTTGATTGGTTAATGTTAGCATTTATGATATTTAGCACACGTGTTACTGTTGACATTATGCCATTGCTCACATGCCTTCACAAAGAGGTATAGCCTACTATTTGGCCTTCATGACAATGTGCGTGTAACTGTAACTCAGTTGAAATATACTGTCACCAATTGCTGAGTCAGATGGTGTGTTCAAAAACGTCTAGCCATATTTTTCAGACAGATTACATACGTAGCCTACGGTACAAATTGGCTGTATTATGCACATTGACAGTGAGTCCAGCATTCCAGTCAGGCTTGGAATTTCACCATTTGGCCTTCAGTTGGGCATATTTGGTGGGGGGCACAAAGGCCACATGCCAGGGCACCAAGGCCAAAGTTAACTATACAGTAGTAGCATATAAAAATGATCAAAGTTGTATTTAGCCTATTCACTGCAGTAGACCTGCATCACTGTATGAAACATTACAAAAACATGAAACATGACATTACATAACTGTAAATCATCTGATCATCTAATAATTACAGATATCTAGGCTATATATAACATTTATTTTATATTTGGCCTGCTATGAAATCATGTATTGAACAATTTAAGCACAGCTCAGCTTTAAGAAACTCAAATAGCCTAGATGCATGCTTAGCATTTTGTGATCATTAAGGCTAGGCCTACTTTCACAAACTCTGCTGTCCTCTGATTTACCAATATCTAGGCGATATTTGTAACATTTAGTTGGTATTTGGCCCGTTATGAAATCATGTGGAACAATTTAAAACTTAAAGCCCAAATTTGGAGACATCCATGCATGTCGAAATTTACTGCAAATTCAAAACTGGATTACTCTGGAACAGCTAACTGTACAGGTGACTGCCTGGGTTCGTGAAGTATTCCACCGAGATGATATAGGGAGATCATGGACGCAAAACCTTCAGTAGAATGTATGATTAAATTGAATTATATTATTTACTTTTCTCGCGAACCGTTCAACACAGCAATTATCGGCTAACATCGTTTAAAAGCTGAGAAAAAGCTCTTTCATGTGACACTTGTGATGTCTGTGTGATGATGAGTAGGCTAGGCTACTTCACGAGTAGTTCAACTGAGAAGAATGGGTGAATTTGGACGCACTTTCTTTCTTGCGCTGTCACTTTTTCCACTGCGTAAAATACTAAATTCATTTGCGCTGTGAATGCTAAGATTATTTTGACAGGCCACAGGCTAAATAAAAATAGCTATTAGTAGGAGGCAAAGCAGAATATTAAAAGAAGGGGGCACCAAGGCCACCGTGGCCTGTAAACCTCTGATTTTCAAAGGGGCATCACGGCCAACGCAAGGGGCTACGACGGCCATGCATGAAAAAATTCAACGTAAAAATTCCTACCCTGATTCCAGTTATTGAAAACAATGGCCAATCAATATGCATTCGAATTGCTGCTGGTTTGAAGTATTTATCATTTCAATATTTTATTAGACAGCACATTTTATTTACACATACAGTAGCAGTGATGTAGTACTCGAGTCCGTCTCGGACTCGAGTCCGGTCTCGAGACCGATTTCTGCTTTCTCGGACTCGACTCGGACTTGTTCTTTCAAAGACTCGGTCTTGACTCGGTCTCGGACCACAGTGGGAGGAGAAGGACTCGTAATTTCAAACCGAGTCCTCGAGACCAACGCATTTTTTTATGTTCATATATAAAAAATAAATCAAAATGAAATTTCACGACGGCCACGTCTTTGCCCCTTGTTGGCCTTGGTGCCCCCTTCTTTCAATATTTTGCTTTGCGTCCAATTAATAGCGATTTTTATTTAGCCTATAGCCTGTCAAAATAATCTTAGCATCACAGCGCAAACTAATTCAGTCTTACACAGTGGAGAAAATGACAGCACATGGCAAGACAGAAAGTGCGTCCAAATTCACCCATTCTTCTCAGTTGAAATACTCGCAATCGCTAAGCCTACTCATCACATAGGCACATGTATCACATCACATGAAAGAGCTTTTTCTCAGCTTTTAAACAATGTTAGCCGCTAATTGCTGTGGTGAACGGTTCGCGAGAAAAGTAAATAATATAATTAAATTTAATCATAACGTCTACATAAGGTGCTACACCCATCTCCCTACCCATTCATCTTGGTGGAATACTTCACGAACCCTTCGTTCAACACATGACAAACCATATATCAGAATAAACAGCAGACCTTACCGAACACAAAGGTGTAAAGCAGTCCCCTGTACAGTAAGCCGTTCCAGAGTATTCCGGTTAAATTAAAAATGTAATCTGCAGCAAGGTCTACATTCATGTCTCCAACTTTGGTCTTTAGGTTTCAAAATGTGTTTAAATCGTTCTTCATGATTTCATAACAGGCCAAATACAAAATAAATGTTACAAATATTGCCTAGATATAGGTAAATATTAAAATCAGAGGATATACAGCTGAGTAAGAGTTTGTGAAAGGAGTCTTAATGATCAAAAAATGCTAAGCATGCATCTAGGTTGCATCAGTTTCTTAAAGCGGAGCTGTGCTTAAATTGTTCAATACATCATTCCATTACAGGCCAAATATAAAATAAATATAAATATTAAATATAGCCTAGACATCTAAATATTAGATGATCAGATGATTTACAGTTCTATGTAATATGTCATGTTTCATGTTTTTGTAATGTTTCATACAGTGATTCAGGTCTACTGCTGTAAATAGGCTAAATACAACTTTGATTATTTTAATAGCCTACTACTGTATAGTTAACTTTGGCCTTAGTGCCCTGACATGTGGCCTTTGTGCCCCCCACCATATATGCCCAACTGAAGGCCAAGTGGCCTTGCCCCTAAAATGGTGAAATTCCAAGCCTGGGTCTAACTGTTGATTATTAATTGGGGTGATATTAAATCATGAATATGAAAACTGTAAAAACATGTTGTTTTTTAAAGGACTCGGTCTCGACTCGGACTTGCTTCCTCAAAGACTCGGTCTTGACTCGGACTTGACTGTATTTGAAAACCAACGGACTCGGTCTCGACTCGGTCTCGACCCTTCAAAGACTCGGTCTTGTCTCGGACTCGGCATAGGCGGTCTCGTCCCCATCACTATACAGTAGGCTTAAATCATAAGATTGTGTAGGCTTATGCTATATGTGGGCAAACATACTGGCTACTCAGCACTGGAAGCACTGTGGGTCGTACTGTAATTAAATTGGTTGTACTAGCTGTGTTGGCATTATTACCCTTTACTGATGCTTTGTTGTTGTTTTTGCAAACATCTGGTACTGGAGTTTTCATGGCATTGAATCCTGCCTACCACCTGCCATCTGTAGCACGTCTTAATACTGTGTTTGCTTGCCTGTTGCGTCTTGGTAGCTTTGGGCAGGATGGTGCTCATTGTATTAATGAGTAGCCTATCTGTAGTCCAAGAGTCATCAGAATTACTCACATTCCTGTGTAATCTTATGGAAAGAAAAGAGATAGTCTACTCTGTACAAAGCTATTTTTCATCTGGACACTAGACAGTATGGTTATGTGGTGGTAAGTTGTCTGTCTATCAGTGTCACCACACATGTGATGTGGTGTCATGTCACTATTCTTTGTTATTTTGTCATGTTGAAGAAGTATCCCACAAGGTGAGCTCGTTGCTAGTAATCACAAACTTGTATCAGTGAATTTTAAGATGTTTCAATCTTTTTTTTTTCTTTTCTTAGAAATGGAGGATGACACACTGGAGGAGGATAGCTGCAGCATTTACCCGGTGAGTTCAGAACGACACCAGATACGCGAGCCGCAAGGTTTGCTGGCCAAGCCCGTGTGTGGGAGTAGACTTGTGGGAGTGTGGTCATACTTCATGTGATGGTTTGTGTTATGTCTTCAGGCGGTGCTGCCCACTGGAACTGAAATCCGAGCCCGGGTACATCGCTTTGTGGAGGAACAGATGCAGGCCACTATGGTATATCACTTGATCGCAAAAAACATGTTGGAATGTTCAATAACCATCCCCATACACACAATGAACACAGAATAGAGCCTTAACAAAAATGTAACCTTCACAAAAGCCCACATACAGTACATACTTTATCAAACATTTTTTATCTTACTGAGAGGCTGACATTGGCTGATGTCTGTGTTCCCCAGTGGACTGGTGCTCTACTTGGGGCTGCAGTGGTCATCTCCGCCATTGGCATAATCGTGTGTTTACTGTACAGAAGACGGAAGGCTCGTGAGTGCCCCACTGCTGCTTTTACATGAATGTATTTCATCAATGCTAATCTTGAATTTCCCCTTGAGGATCAATAAAGTATCTATCTATCTATCTATCTATCTATCTATCTATCTATCTTAAATACGTTGTAGGCTTACAGTATATTGGCTTCAGCAGTTTACTGGTGAAGAACTGTTGTTTTCACAATAGCACTTCATAATTACTTTTTCCTTTTAACTGAAATGTATCTCTTTTAGTTAGTTTGCTTTTAAAACAGCTTTTCATGCACACATAGCTTAATCATTATTTCAATGCACTGTGCAGAGCAAGAGCAAGCAGGAGTGCCTCATTATCGCTTCAGGAAAAGAGACAAAGTGCTTTTCTATGGCCGTAAGATTATGAGACAAGTAAGCCTGGCTGATTGTTCTATTTATCTGTCATTCTGTTGTTATTTTATTGTATGCTTTTTATATTGTAAAATAAATTCCCTTAAGGATTACAAGCCTGGTTCATCCAGAGACCAAAGTTGGGTTTCATGAAGCATTCAATCCCTCTTCATGCTAGTGGACCACAATTTAGTTTTTGTCCGTTTTTGCTCTGGCTCATGCAGGTGCAGACTCTGTCCTCTCCTCCCTCCAATGGTCCAGTGTCCCGACAGCGCACTCGCAAGAGAACCAAAGTCCTTTCGATAGCACGCAAGTGTGTAAATGAGAAGCTGTTTCTTGTGAACAGTATTGTGTGAAATATTGTGTGTGAGAAATACTGTATGTGGAATGTATGTGTGGGTCATGCATTGAGCCGTGTGTCTTGCGCTCCTCCTGTCCATCTGTGTCCCCCCAGGTTTCTGCGTATCCGCAGTGCGCCCCCAACCCTTCAGCCCAAAGAGCCTCCTCCCTCGGTTCTGGAGGCTGACCTAACTGAGTTTGACGTCCAGAACTCTCACCTGCCCTCCGAGGTCCTGTACATGCTCAAGAACGTCAGGTGCGGGTCACCCCCATATCCTCCTTTATGTCTCCCTCCCTCTCTCAAGGCCCCTTCCAGCACTTGTATTTTTGTCTCAGGGGCCTCCAAGACAATGGCCTGATATAGCAATAGCATTGCCTGGGTGTTGCATCATGTCCTGCATTGTCCTGCTATGCCCCACCTCTGCAGGCTTCTGGGTCACTTTGAGAAGCCTCTGTTCCTGGAGCTGTGCCGCCACATGGTGTTCGTGGAGCTGCAGCAGGGGGAGGGCCTCTTCCGGCCCGGCGACATGGACGACAGCATCTACGTGGTGCAGACTGGACGCCTGGAGCTGCACATCCACGAGACCGTAAGACAGACTCAAATCCTGATCACCCCATAAACGTAAGATCGAGTAAGTCATCATGTCATGTGTACTTCTAGAGAACCTATAGAGCAACAAAAAGTAAAAAAGGCAACAAGGTATTTTACATAAAGCATACAATAAATACTAAGCTTGTGAACATGAGTAAAACTGTAAGGTATACAAATACCCCATAAAAAGAAAGGAGGAAAAAACCTTTACAAACTGAGAGCAGCTGTAGAGCATCACAGGACATATGGCTGCTATATGGCATGTCATGGTGACCTTTGACCTGTTGAAGCCCTGCCAAAAACAGTGGATGATAATGATAGGGAAAGACAGAGAGAGTGCCAAAGAGACAGACTGACTGTGTGTCCTTTCTCATCAACAGGATGGCACAGATCCGGTGGTGAAGGTGGTCCTGCCAGGAGACAGCGTCCACAGCCTGCTCAGCATCCTGGACGTCATCACCGTAAGCAGCCTGCCTTAATGTCGGCCACCTCTGACAATGTCATAGACTGCATTTAAATGCGCTTCAGTATCCCAGATATGAGGCTTATCCCGATGTTGATCATGCTTACATGATAAACACTGTTTCAGTAACTGTGTGCAGTGTTTTATTGTGGTGTTTTCGCCAAAGATTCTAGAGAGCTCTCTACTTTATCTCAGTTTCTTTTGGAGCACTTCAGGTAGCATAGTCGTTTCTCTCAAAACCAGGATATGGGCTTATTAGGGGTTGTGAAAATCGGGATATGATGTGCAAGCACAAAATTGGAAAACGTATAAATCAGTGTCTCCCATACATTGATTTAATTTTGACGGCCCACCACAATGAACATTGACCACCACACAATGATTTTCTATGTTGTACTATTTAAATGGGATGAAATCTTCGTTTCATCTTTCTATCTCTCTCTAATTAAGTTATAGGAAGCAGTATCCCTACACTAACGTTAAAATACTGTTGGGTTGTCGAGGTTTGCACACTATAATATTAAAGCTACTTGTCAATATTTACTTCTTGTGCAAGGCAAGTATAACTATAGGCTATTCATTGTATTGACTCCAACACAGAATGTTTGCTCAACACCCCCCCACACCTACCACCACAAATACAATTAAATGCTGTAGGAAACACTGTAAATCCAACAATAACTGGGATACTCAAGGTCCATATATACACATTCCTAGTTAGCGTTAACACCTTAAAGGAAAACTCTGGCGATTATTCACATTGCATGATTTTAAAGATGCCCCCAGAGTGTAGCACTGTAGCTGCCTGGCTCCTCTAGCTTTTGGCTGCAGCAACTCGAGCTAAAAATGGCCTGAGCTCTCCTTTGAGTGCTTTAGTCTCTCTCTGAGCTCCTATTCTTTTCTCTTGTCCCGTACAGGGCCACGCTGCCCCTTACAAAACAGTGTCTGCCCGAGCTGCTGCTCCCTCCACCATCCTGCGATTGCCTGCGTCCGCCTTCATCTCCGTCTTTGAGAAATACCCAGAGACTCTGGTCCGAGTCATTCAGGTACTGTTGGAGTATGGTCACACCTCAGTGCTGCTGGTGTCTTTCTATGGACCCTATGGAGTTACGGGCTGTTCTGGAGTCAAAGTTGTACTTAGCTGAGCCAAACTTGGCACTGAGGCCCCCTCTGCTTTGGTTACTGTGCATATACATGAGGTCGTTTGGCTGACGATTGATCCTAAGCAACCTGCGACCTGCATTGAAAGAGCGCATTTGTCAATACATCTGCTCCGTGAGCTTAACCCATGACTGCGGAATTCCTGCTATCCATGGAAGCACACAAGGGCACATTGCTTAATGAATGCATGAGCATAATGGAATTTGTCCTGCCTAATTGATTGGAGGCAACGGAGTTCTCAAAGTTGTACAAAGCCCATTGCAGTGCACAGTGAAGGTTTTTTAATTAAGGAGAGACTTTTAATTAAGCTGTGTCGGAGACGGCATCCCTTGTAATCACAGTGCCTGATGTAATTAGCAGTAGCTAAAGCAGTAGTAGTTCACCACAGGCACAAGAAACATGAGGCTTTAAAATCTGACCTCAGACCCTGTCCAGTCTACTAACCTTATGCCCGAATGTGGCCAGTAGTAATGGTCAGTGGTCAATCACTGTGTTGTTATTCTGTTGTGTGTTGTGTTGTTCCAATGTGTTTACATACTTCAGTAATCCTAATTGTTCCCTTGGCGTATGTCCAGATCATCATGGTGCGCCTGCAAAGGGTGACGTTCTTGGCTCTGCACAACTACCTGGGCCTGACCCAGGAGCTGTTCAACCCAGTATGTACTCACATATATTCCACACATACTGTATACCTTGAGAGTTATTGCTAATGTAACTACTAGACATATTGCATGTTGACAGTTTATAATTAGTAAGATAACATAGTTGCTCTCCCTTCTGAGTGATGATGGCTGACTTGTCCCTTGCAGGAGAGCCAGGCCATCCCGCTGGAGTCGGTGGCCAGTGTGCTGGGGGAGGCCCTTCCGGGCAGGGGCCTGCGTAGGCAGTCACAGACCCCCAGCGCAGACGAGATAGCCATGAGAGAGAGGGTGGCCACCAAGCCTGCGGATCCACCCAACGACACAGGTGTCAGGAGCAGAAATTGTCTGCAAATTGTCATTGCAGCCATGTCTAGGGCATTCAGGTCAAATGATAGATAAAGCATAGAGCAAACATAGATTGTGTGTGTGTGTGTGTGTGTGTGTGTGTGTGTGTGTGTGTGTGTGTGTGTGTGTGTGTGTGCCTGCCTGTGTTTAGGTGCCCAATGCCATACTGTACTCTAAAAAGTAGCAGGCGGTCAAATTTGAAGACAGTTAAGAGCAGTGATCTCTGGGACAATTTCAGTCTGGTTCAGTCTGTTCTTATATGTTTTTCTCTTCCTCAGAGAATGTCAAACATTCACCATCGGACAGCCCATCTTCCATGTTCAAGAAGTCTCGCTCCCGCTCCCTCTCCTCCCCTGCAGACACCTGCAACCTAGGTACACAACAGCACCATCTTCGTCATCCTCACCATCCGCATTAGTGTTTATACAGACACAACCAATTGTGCTGTGTCATGTGTACATATGTTGTGGTAGGAAGGAAGACAGAACAGCAACTAATGCTCTCACGCACTAATTCATTCATTTCTAATTAATTTTATAATGTCATAATGACTTCTCCTATGCCGTCATGATGTGTGTGTGTGTGTGTGTGTGTGTGTGTGTGTGTTTGCACAACAGAGGCAGCTGTTGACAGCAACAAAGTGTTTGAACGTCCCATACTGGTAAAGGAGGATTCTTCTGCAAGTTCTGTCGCTAACAAGGTACAACAAACAGATATTCTACGGCTTTTTTCAATTCAAGCTTACGCTCACTTTATGTATCTTTCTCTCTCGATCCCTCCTATTGTCTATCCCATACATGCAACATACACACACACACACACACACACACACACGCAGAATGTCCGGAAGAAGAGTGTGACCATGCAGACCTCGCCCTCGGCTGTGTTCCATTACTCCACAAGCAGCCCCTCAGGCCACGTCCACCACAGCAAAATCAACATTATCTTCCAAGCGGCCAAGAAAGACCTGCTCAAGGTCATCCAGCTCCAGGTCTGCACTGGACTGCACTGTCCCTCACATCTTGCATCCACATCAGGGGGGGTACACATACACATCCACATCAGGGGGGGTAAACATCAGGGGGGGTACACATCCACCTCAGGGGGGATAAAGACTTTTTGTCTTTGGACTTTTAAATCTGAACTGTAAAAATCGTCAATTGTTTGCCCTAAGCTGTAAACAAAATTGCAAGCAACAAGGCAATAACCACAAACCTTTGCCTCTGTTTGCCAAATCTAAACACATGTGGGGCTTTAGGCTCAACACACCACTTATCTCTTGTGGTAGTATAGCCCTCAGCTCATCACAAGTCAGTGAATATATGCTTTTTTATCAGTGCTTGTACTGTACTTATCAGTACTTTATCAAGACTTGTTGGTTGGGAAATGAACACCCTGTAACTTTTCATCTGAATCCACATTTGCAGTTGGACTCTGGTGCTGGTAGGGAGTGGTGTCTGTGTGTGTGTGCGTGTGTGTCTTCGTGTGTGTGTCTGTGTGTGTGTGTGTGTGTGTCATGTGTGTGCTGTAAATAAGTGTTGTCCTCATTTTCTTCCATCAGGACACCAGCTTGCTGGAGGGAAGGGTGTCTCTGAGACAAGTCAAAGCAGGCACTCTGCTCGCCAGTCAGGGTGACCAGGTCAGTCACGATTCATCTCATCCTACTAGACACACTGAAGATATAATGTAGATGTTTTCTTTTTATTGAGAAAGTGTAATGTATTTCTCATCAATACTCATTCATAATGAATGTGAATTTGTATAGACTCAACCCTTTAGAGCACTAAGATGTCTCTGACATAATTTCCAATGGTTTCATATTAATGGGGAATCTACAGGGACTGACTTACCATTGCACTATCCTAGTTAAATTCCTATAAATACTAAAAGTCATCTGTTCTTACCTGCCCCTTGTGTCCGTGTAAATTAGCTGGATGAGTTTAATGAGTTATTGGATGAATAAGCACGCTGCCCTCAAAACAGAAGTGCAGTTAGTGTTTGTTGTGGTGAGGCTCCTGTGGACCCCGGGCTGAACGTCGGGGTATTCGAAGATCTGGAGCATCTGGAGGACTTGATTCATTTGTGTGTACCGAAAATTTTATGGCTAACTCAAACTTTATGGCTATGTCAGACTTTATGGTCCCACTACACAATTTCTTTGTGTGCTCTGTTCGGCTCTCAACATCTTTCTAAATCTCTCTAACTCACACACACACACACAGTTTGCGGTTTGATTGAAGATTAATTTGCATTGCAGAACATTTTTCTCATTGCCAAATTGGCGATAAACATGGAAAATGACCTAGACAAATGTATGTTCTATGCTAATCAGCCATCTCTCTCTCTCTCACTCACTCACACACACACACACACACACACACGCACACACACACGCACACACACGCACACACACACACACACACACACACAGGATGTGAGCGTGCTATTCATCATTTCGGGAACGCTGCACGTGTACCAGCGCACGATCGACCGCAACGAGGACAGCTGCCTGTTCGTGGCGCACCCTGGGGAGATGGTGGGTCACCTGGCCGTGCTGACTGGCGAGCCGCTGATCTTCTCCGTGCGGGCCCTCCGTGACTGCAGCTTCCTCAGCATCTCCAAGGCCCACTTCTACGAGTGTGTGAACAGGGAACACCGCCACCACCACAGTGTCCTGCACACACACACACACACACACACACATATGCACACTCTCACAAATACGGAAAGTGCTTTGCTTTCAGACACCCAATAATTTAAGACCACTCCATAAATGCATTGTTTCAAGTCTCACCCGTAGCTTCACATCCCTTCAGTCAAAATCGTATGCTGGCCCTACCCCTTGAGGACAGAAACTCTTTAAATGAAATAACATGGTAAAGAGCTTTTGTAGGTCATCCCAACCAGTACCCATGCACCTATGTTTGACATGTCATAGAATCTATCCTATGTAAGGGGGAAGGATTAACCTGTAAAGCCAGGGTCATGGAGAGATATGTATTAGAGCAAGCATCTACTCCCATTCTTCAGGAATCACGCACAGACTTGGCTGTACAATTTAGGCTAAATGACCAGATAAAGATTTATTGATTGTCCAGAGGTCAGTTTTTTCAGTCTTTTAGTTATTAATGATGGATTTCCCATGTAGTATGGGATCTTGATATAGACTACACTGCAGTGTGCACTCAGTTTACCTGATTACATTTGGTCTCAGAGTCTTATCTGACAGGGAAGGCCATTACCTGAAATATACGTGTGTAGGGCCAAGGATAAGTATTGACCCCAGTCTGAATCAACACTGATGTTATAGGCTTTCCCTGCTTAATGGACTGTTACATACAAACACAGTAATTTAAGTATAACACAATGTGTTTGTCATTGTCTTTTACTCTGTAAATGTGTGTTTGCCTGTTTAAGCACTGAAATGTTTCTTCCATATGTCGCTTAATAATGTGTTATGTTTATGAGTAATTTAAACTCTCGTGTATGTGCATGTATGTATGTTTGTGGGGGTTTTGTATGAGTGACCTGTCTCCTCCTCTCTCTTGTCCACTCCAGGATCATGCGGGAGGAGCCGCGGATGGTGCTGAACGTGGCTAACACAGTGGTGCGCAGGGTCTCCCCCTTTGTGCGCCAGATTGACTTTGCCCTGGACTGGATGGCCGTGGAGGCCGGCAGGGCTGTCTACAGGTAGCGGTCTGTCCTCTTGCGCTACACCTGAACACATGGGTACCCTTCCTGTGCAGCACTGGTGGAGTGCTCACAAAATCATTATGACACACGCTGCTGCCTGTAGGTTTTTCACGAAGGAAGGGTTTAGTTCTCCTACTTTGAACATGCTTTATGCTGTATCTCGTGTGTGTGTGTGTGTGTGTGTGTGTGTGTGTGTGTGTTTTCTTTTTATTTTATAATGTACATTTGCATTTTTTCTTACTCATTTGATCTCTCCCCATATCCCTGCCCTTCAGACAGGACGATGAGTCCGACAGCACGTTTATTGTTCTGAGTGGACGCCTGCGCTCCGTCATCATGAAGGACGATGGGAAAAAGGAGCTGGCAGGAGAGTACGGCCGTGGTGACCTCATTGGCGTGGTGAGTGGCCCGAAGAACCATTCCATCTGAATATGTGCGCACAGCTCGCAATGACTCACCACAATGTTTCATAGAAGTTTTTATTTAAATGTTTTAATTATGTTTTGTTTTGCTTAGTTCCGTTTTGCACAGTTATATTTCTATTTAAAATGGCTGTATGGAGTTAATGAAAGCACACATTTTTTGTGGATGGAATATAGCCAAACCTTTCATTTCATTAATGAGCTCTTTTTTTGGTCATATGTGCTAGCGTGTACATTGTGCTTGATTGATAGAGCGTGGCATGTATCAGAGTTTCTCTCCCAGTAAGCTGCATCTCTGCTCCTGTCCAGGTGGAGGCGCTCACGCACCAGAGGCGGGCCACCACGGTGCACGCCGTCCGCGACTCAGAGCTGGCCAAGCTGCCTGAGGGGGCACTCAACTCCATCAAGAGGTCCTACCCACAGGTCTGTGTGAGCCAGAGGACACCCCTCTCTCCTCATTCATTCCCTTGACTAGGACACTAAACAGATGAACAAACAGATTGTCCTCGATGTACAGTTGCTCCTTCCATTCCTCCTGTAGCAGTTAATGATATGAGATTAACAATTAAATGGCTGGTTTTAATCTGCCTTTTTATACTTGAATTATCAGAACCAAAAAAAAAAACATTTCTAAGTATTCCAGAGAGAGAGAGAGAGATGGAGAGAGATATCTTTTTTGACACATTTTTGGCAAATGATGTTAGTTATCTGGTGAGTTCCTGTGGTGCCCGTAGTGCTGATTGTTTGTCCTGTGGTGTTGAAGGTGGTGACTCGGCTCATCCACCTCCTGGGCCAGAAGATCCTGGGGAACATGCAGCAGCCCAACGGGCCCCTGGCAGGTGAGATGGGGAGAGAGAGAGAGAGAGAGAGAGAGAGAGAGAGAGAGAGAGAGAGAGAGAGAGAGAGAGAGAGAGAGAGAGAGAGAGAGAGAGAGAGAGAGAGAGAGAGAGAGAGAGAGAGAGAGAGAGAGAGAGAGACTCAGAGGGTGAGGGAGGGAGAGACACACAGATTACATTTGGCGATGGGTAAGAATAGTTTTGTGGGAGCTGTCGTCTGATCTCAGTACAATTCTACACTATTTCTCCATCTGTCTTCTAAATGTGTTGGAAGAGATATCAAAGACAGACAGAAATATTATTTTGTTAGAGCCAAGCAGAGGTATACAATGTCATTTCTACCTTCACACGGGGTGAGAGACAGACTGAATCCTAGACTTACTGACTTACTTTATCCTCTAACCCCTCATTTCCTGTACCCCACACAGCTCACGGGCTGGGCCTCCAGACTCGGGCCAGTAAGTGGGATACGAACCCGGCCTCCAACCTGTCCACCGTCACCATTCTGCCTGCATCCGACGATGTGCCCCTGACCACCTTCGCCCTGGAGCTCCAGTATGCCCTGATGGCCATAGGTCAGCTCTGGTCCACTGCCTCGGTCACACTCTGCACCACTGGACAGGCATAGGCAGCGACATTGCTTAGCCTTTTTGTTTTACTCCATTAAAGTATAGTTGATTTTGTTTTTATTTGTCACATACATTTATACAAAGTACAATATGTAGCGAAATGCTTTTCTGTCTTCAGACTTTAATTAAAGCATAAAGACTAGTGGCCATTTCAATGCTTCTCACTGAAATGGCAAAACTAAAGCCGGCCATTTCATTTCTGTAATGGTCATCAGCAGCGTGACTGACATGGTTTGGCCTTTGCTCTGTTCTCTCTCTCTCTCTCTCTCTCTCTCTCTCTCTCTCTCTCACATGTGTGTGACCAGGGCCCACGTTACTCCTCAACAGTGACACCATCAAGCATCAGCTGGGTGCCGCAGCACTGGACAGGTGAGCCAGCTCGCACAGTCACATACCACTCTCTGTCTTTCTATAGAAAATATATGGCACTCTCCCTCTTTCTATAGAACACAGTCATATGGCCCATATGGCTCTATAGCACTATGGCCCACTCTGTGCATCATGTGTTTGTCCCGTCTTGTCTCATCAGTAGACATGCTGGTCTCTTTCTTGGCATATCTAGAACATTCTTTGGTTGGAGTACTGAACTATGCTTCACCTTTCTTAATGTACTCTACACGCACACTTAGCCTGTTCTTGTGCTGTTCTTGTTCTTGTTTCATCTGTTCGTCCACCCCTCTGTCCCCTCTGCCAGTGTGCACGAGTACCGTCTGTGCAGCTGGCTGGGTCAGCAGGAGGACATCCACCGCATTGTGCTCTACCAATCGGACGACACTCTGACGCCCTGGACCCAGCGCTGCCTGCGGCAGGCCGACAGCATCATCATCGTGGGCCTGGGAGACGGCGAGCCCACTGTCGGAGAGGTGGGCACTGGGCTTTGGGTGTTTCGTCTGTGCTTGTGAAGTTTGTTCACTATCAAAAGTATCTAGTTTGATGCAAAGCCATACCTCTGCTGGTCAGAACAGCTCATGAAAAGGCTCAAAATAGTTTAGGGTTTGCTCAGGTTCAGAACATCAACACTTGTTCCAGAGAGGAAAAGTCATTTGTTTGTAAAAAATACTAGATAAAATGTCAGCCTACACACAGGAGAGTATTTCACAATTCACTGAAAACAGCCAAATCTGACATTTTGCTCAGACGTTGGAAAAACAACAAATTGATTTATCTGACTATGTGATTTATTTATCAATCAGAGAATTGGGGAGCAATATTTGACAATTTATTTGGAGGATAAACCCCTTAATATTAGAATTAGAGTTAGAATCTATGACCATAATTTGGCAACTTAAAAGCCATGTCAACAACAGGAGCTCTTTCTTCTACCTGCTTTCAGTATAAAAGGTGTGCATATGGAAATACGATAAATGGAAATACAATAATGTCTGAATGTCAGCCCCTTACAGTTTCAAAAATGTGGATGAAGAACATAGGCTTCGGGGGTTGGGGGGTGGATTTTAAGACTCACTGGCACCCAGTCAGTAATCTCTTTTGAGCGCAAAAACCACGGTGAGGAGGATGAGATTTCAGTGGAATGATTAGCGTGCGGATTAGCGCTCTAAAAGTCCTTAATGAGGGTGGTTTACACAAAAGCTTATCAAGCGCAGGCTTTGGAAGGCGAGACGCCGGAGAGGAAATGAGGGAGCCGTGGTGACGCAGGCGAGGCCGAGGGACACGGAGCCGTTTATAAATAACATTTAGACCCCCAGCCACCGCGCTGTGGTCCCGCTCCTCCGCTGGAACAATGCGCTGGTGCTTCTCCGTCATTGAGCAGATTATTAACAGTTATTGCTATTTCTGCTTCGGAACTTTTATTAGATGCCCTAGTTTAGCGGTTTGTTCGGTGTCCTTTTCAGCATCATAACAGCTGTAATTTGCACACATCTTCAAATGTGATTTGGATTATTCTCTTAGTTCTTTTAGTCTGGTGGCTTGTCATACTGTACTTCAAAGGGTCTTAAAAATGTATTTTTAAAAACCATTGAGCTGCAAACTCCCACAAGTCACTGATGTGGTATTTATGGGTGGCAGGGGGGATGACATCATAGCACTGGCACTGTTCTTGATAGCATGAGTCACATAGCCACACACAAGAAAGGGTTGGCACAAACATCACATCTGCATGTGAGTGGATGCTCCCATTTACATGCAGGCAAACAGATACACACACACACACACACACACACACACACACACACATGTGTTATAGTGTGCATACAGTATACCCACACATCATCTCAGCATGCTGTGTCCATAGCTGGTGGGGATGCTAGAGTTAATCTCAAAATCTCCTCCACACACACACACACACACACACACACACACACACACACACGCACCCACCCCATGTAACGGTGTGTTGTGTGTGTGTGTGGTAGCTGGAGCGTATGCTGGAGGGCAGTGCGGTGCGGGCCCAGAAGCAGCTGGTGCTGCTGCACCGTGAGGACGGCCCTCCGCCCAGCGGCACGGTGGAGTGGCTCAACATGCGGAGCTGGATCTCCAGGCACCAGCACCTGGTCTGCCCACGCCGCGTCTTCTCCAAGAGGAGCCTGCCCAAACTGGTAGGAATGGCCACACATGGATGCCAAACACTCACACACATACTGTACGTGTGCACATATACATACTAACATGTAAATGCACATATACACACACATACACACACACACACACACACACATAAAACACACACACACATCACCCAGATTGAGACAGGCAGTGACTCCAGCCCTTTCAAGAGTCTGGCAGTGCACTGCAGTCCAGCTGATACTAATGAGAAGCACACACTCCTCTAATCCCCCTCTCCACTCCTTTCCTCTCCTCTCCTCTCTCCACTCATCCCTCCTTCCTCTGCCTCAGCGGGAGGTGTACAACAGAGTGTTCCAGAAGCCGGCCGACCGCCACTCTGACTTCTCCCGGCTGGCGAGGGTTCTGACGGGCAATGCCATCGCCCTGGTGCTGGGCGGCGGCGGGTGCCAGGTACTGTAGCCTTACCACCCACTCTGGGCGCTGGCCTTTTCCTTCTGCGGACACTGGCACCGCCACACACAGGTCACGCGTCTGTCCACCACTGTAGAAGCGCCATGCCCACCACATGAGGGGAGTCTTAGTGACCGCATCCTCTAAGTGGGTTTTAAAAGGCCAAATATGTCAAGGTTTAAATATAACTGCTATAGCAGTATAAGTATAACTGCTTTCGTCATTGTGACGTTGCTGAAGTGGATCTAGATTGTGTGTAACATACATTGTGCCTGTTTATATGTATTCATTTAGCTGACACAACTCACAGTACATACACATTTCTATCCGTATGTGTGGACCCTGGGAATGGAACCCATGTTCTTGATGGTGTTAGCATATTATTCATCAGTTGATATATATATATATATATGTGTGTGTGTGAGAGAGAGAGAGAGAGTGTGAGAGATGTGTTAGTCGGTCTCCTCTGATGTCTGTTTGTCCCTCTGTCTGTCTGTCTCTGTCAGTTGCACTCAGGAGCTCCAGTCAGGTGGGTGTGCCTCTTTAGCCTCCTCAGTCTCCACAGTCTCATTGGCCGTGTCTGTCTGGTGTTTTGTGTTCTGTCCTCGGGTCTGTCTGTGAAATCCAGCACAGGTTTCACAGACAGGAAGTCGAACATTTATATTTCTTTTTCTTCGTTACTCACATTCTTGAGTATTTCTGATGGGTTAAAAACATTTAAAATGTATGACATGGAGGTGTTTTTCTGTTTATATCACTCGTGTTATCTACTGAAACAATATCTTGAATCTTTTTCTTGTTGTTCAAAGAAAACACAAAGGGAAATTAGAGGGGCTTTTAATTCTTTGTTGTAGCCTGTTGTAGACGTTATACGTTATTGATTGATAACCTAATTTAGAAGACAATGAAAAGAAAGATGAAGGCTCATCTTGTTCCTTTCAGGTGGCCTTTATCTCAGCTCCAGTTGTGGCAGTTCTACTGGCCTCTCTGTTGACACTCACACGTGTTGTTGTGTTGTGTGCCTCTGTGCAGGGGCTGCTCCCAGGTCGGGGTCATCAAGGCCATGATCGAGGCTGGGATCCCCATAGACCTGGTGGGGGGCACCTCCATCGGCTCCCTCATGGGGGCGCTGTACGCCGAGGACAAGAGCACCAGTCGCATGAAGGCCCGGGCCCGTGAGTGGTCTATGGTGAGTTAGCCCCCCACCCCCCAACCTCGTGCCCATTCATTCATATGAAGGGCCGAATCTACAAAGAAATGTCCAGAGCGTCCAGAAAGGTTATGGAGGAGAAAAATGGATGGAGCTGAATTGGCCATACAGCTCAAGCTGATTTTTTCAGACTCGGGTTAATGTGGATTATCAATCATTAATTATGTTTCTGTCTTATGTTTTGTTGATGATAATGCTCTTTTTTATTAGTTTGAAAATCTAATGGTAAATGTGTAGTAAGCTGAATACAGTACAAGGTCCCTTACTCTTACAATGTCCCTTTACTCTTCTACAAATGTGTGTGTCTGTCGATGTGTGTTTGACATGTTCCTGTTATAAAACCTAATTTAGCCAAGGGGAAGGTTGCACTACTCCACTACTTTTTAGAACAGAATAACACGAGGAGCCACGTGTTGTCTGTCGTTGTGCAGGAGATGACCTCCATGTTCAAGAAAATTCTCGACCTGACCTACCCAGTGACCTCCATGTTCTCGGGGGCCTCCTTCAACAATGGCATCAGTGCAATTTTCAAAGGCAAACAGATTGAGGTAGGAGAGTGGGAGCAGGCTTTCTTTGTCACCCCAGCCAGTCCAGCACAATGGCATTGGCTTTTTATTACGTTAACTGCAATCAGCAGCCTCCATAATATGTAAATGTGTCCCCTTGAGAAGGTAGTATTCAAAAAGCTGAAAGCTAGCTTGGGTATGCTCTTAAGAAGGGCATTTGAATGTGCTTTTCTTTCTGTGTTCTGGCTGTCTTTCCCAAAGGATATGTGGCTGCCATACTTCAATATCACCACAGACATCACCGCCTCTTGTATGCGGGTGCATACTGATGGTATGCAAAACAATCACACACAGTATATGCAGTAATTCTGAGAATGATACGTAATGATAGAAATATCTTACAGATCATTGCTGAACATTGCCATAACCAAATCCAACCCCTAACCTTAACCTTTACCATAAATTATAGCTAACAGAGTGTCAATAGATAGAGTGTTGATCTTTTGAGCATCATTTGATCATTTATATCCAGTGGGTGGACTATCCACATATAGTGTGACCCTGAGTCATTTCAATGTGTAATCTCTCTCTCTCTCTCTCTCTCTCTCTCTCTCTCTCTCTCTCTCTCTCTCTCTCTCTCTCTCTCTCTCTCTCTCTCTCTCTCTCTCTCTCTCTCTCTTCTCACTCCTCTTCTTTTGATTTCTCACCCTGCCCATCTATCTCTCTCTCTTTCACACATATCCTCTCCTTTTCTTTCTCCCAGTCTGGTAACGGATCTGTTTTTTGTTCCTGCAGGCTCTCTCTGGAGGTACATTCGTGCCAGCATGTCCCTCTCTGGCTACCTGCCACCCCTCTGCGACCCCAAAGACGGCCACTTACTCATGGACGGAGGTTACATCAACAATCTGCCAGGTTGGCATAGCCCCCCACCCCCACCCTACCCCAACCCATCCTCCCCTTCTCTCATCCATCTCTTTCTGAAAGCGGCCCACACAACGGGCATTTCCCGTTACTTGCTTTCAGGGCTGGCATCCATCACCATCTTGATGCTTCCAAAACTCGGGAACGCAGTTTTTTGTTCTGCAAAAAAAGAAAAAAAATCATGTTTCAATGACAGTGTAGGGTTTGAGCGGTGTATGCCATGTTAATGGGAGATTGAACTCAGTCCAGCTCAAGCTAATCTCGATGATTGCAATGACTCGAGGTGGAAGCCACATCCATCTTTAATAGTCTTCCTGGGACTTTGCCTTCAAACGCCCCCGTAGCTCTAATGCCAAAGCCATTATCTACAGCATACCAAGGTCATTGACGCATGAGTACACCTTTGATGCAAAGTATGCATTCATTGTCCAATTTGTCTGCAAAGTCGTACCTTTGATTGCCGCCATAAATCTACAGTATGCTAATCTAGCCTTGATGCCAATCTATCTATTTCCTGCCCTGGCTGTGTGTATGGTAACTTTTTTTGACTGAGATGGTGCTGTTTTGCAACAGTAAAGGGATCTCGGTGGCTGGGTGAAAAATAAGCCTTGTCTCTTCAGCTCAGAAGCATCTGTCCTCTGTGACTTTAGATGAAAGCTAACTTGACTCTGTGCCAATGCACCCCCCCCCCCCCAATCCATTCCTCCCAAAGCTGATGTTGCACGCTCTATGGGCGCCAAGGTGGTGATTGCCATCGATGTCGGGAGCCGCGACGAGAGGGACCTGACCAATTATGGTGACGCCCTGTCTGGCTGGTGGCTGCTGTGGAACCGATTCAACCCCTTCTCACAGGGCATCCGGGTAAGTCAGTCAGCCTTAGGGGCTTGACTCACAGATTACCAGGCTCACAGGTTGAACATGTGGGGCTAAGTGGGGACAGGATAAACACCCAGAGCTTGCTTGTGGCAAACGGTGTGGCTAGTGATGGTTGTGGTGTCTGTACTGTAATTTCCCAACTATTAGCCGCGGCTGATACATTGATTTTGTACAATTTCTTCAGCTATGAGGTTAATACACGGGGGCAGTTAATATGGTATTAATATGGTTTTGTTTCTTTTAACTTGCATAAAACACTGTCCTGCGGCTTGTACACAATGTGGCTAGTACACAGGAAATGACTGTAGTGTGAGGAGCTGAGGTGAGTGTCACCTGGTTCCCTGTAGGTGTTGAACATGGCGGAGATCCAGACGCGTCTGGCCTACGTGTGCTGCGTGCGTCAGCTGGAGTCGGTGAAGAGCAGCGAGTACTGTGAGTACATCCGGCCGCCCATCGACCGCTACGGCACGCTGGAGTTCGGCAAGTTCGACGAGATCGCAGTGAGTCCCTCTCTCCCCACTCTCTCTCTCTCTCTCTCTCTCTCTCTCTCTCTCTCTCTCTCTCTCTCTGGTTCTGTTCATCCAGGGCCTGCCTGTGTGTGTCTGCAGGACGTGGGCTACCAGCACGGTAAGACGGTGTTCAGCGTGTGGGAGCGCAGTGGCGTGGTGGAGACCATGCTCAAGGACTGGCACCAGGAGGAGTTCCACAAGACCCAGAACAGCAATGTGAGTGCCGCCGCCAGCACACTCCTCCACTGGAGCCCCCTCCCACTAGCAAGGGCTCCGCTTTTCCAGCGGAGTTACAGTATGCATCTGAAACGCTGCATGACACGTTATTCTAATGAAATGTACCGTCATGCTTTCAAGAATTATCACAACAATTATAAAGGCCAATTGATATTCCAGGCGACAAGTGTCACTTGATAAAAACAAATTGCTGCTTCAAATGTACGCGACAAGGTCCGTGATACCCCAGCATACAGAAATTGTGTCGCTTTTACATCATATTTTGTCGCCCAGACTATTCATTGGTCTTGAGGAGCCAGTGTGATAAGTGAACCTGATATGGCAGCTTCCTCAACAAACAAACTGCTTTTAATGTTTTTCTTCCATACAGGCAACAGACTCGAACATGTTTCTATGCTGTGAGTTGTTGCTGTGGTCAATATAGTTTCTGTTTATATGAATACTTGTGTCCCAGGCACACACCTGTCCCAATGCATCCTTCACTGATCTGGCCGAGATCGTGTCGCGGATAGAGCCGGCCAGCAAGCAGTCTGCCCTAGAAGGTAAGCGCAGGACAGGGCTTCTCACCTGGGACGTGCTGATTTTCAGTGTCATTTCAAAAGCCCCAGTTCTTCTGCTCCATTAGATTGCAGTGTTCTCATTCCACTCAATCCCCCAACACACATACAAATGCATACACACACACTCTCTCACACACACATAAACACACTCACACACCTGCATTCTTCTTTTCAAACAGCGGATGAATCGGAGTACCAAACTGACTATGATGAGGACACGATGCTCTCCGACTTTGACTTTAGCGAACACACCGAGGACGAGACAGCCGACACGGGAGACACGGTAAGGCCTCTAGTGGACACCCATGCTGTCTGCTGGACAGAGCTTGAAGGAGGACATTAGATAGAGAGCTAGACCCCTCAGCCAAAGCCAGCGCCAGCACACACACACACACACACACACACACACACACACACTCATGCACATATTGCATTATTTTTTTTTAGTATTAGTTTGTTTGTTTTCAAAAACATTGTGTTGTTCAGCATGTTGTTTTTAATCGGGAAAGTGTCATGCTCTTGAAACTGAGTGTAAATTGGATGCATGCTACCCATGCTCTAATCTCCATAGCGTATTACCCTCTCTAAACTAGAGAAAATGGGCCCTAATTTCCCTAATTGATACAGAACACTGTGGAGGGAGAGTTATAAAAGCCGTGGTGTGTGTGTGTGTGTGTGTGTGTGTGTGTGTGTGTCTCTCTCTCTCTCTCTCTGTGTGTCAGGATGAAGATGTGGGGATTAGACTCCGGCGTCACCAGATGGCGAACTCCACCTCCTCCTCGCCGTTCTTAGCATCATGAGATGTCGCCACTGTCTCTACACTAAAGACTCCACTCCATGATGACGATGAATGTGCAAACTCTGCTGTCATTAGTGATGCATAAAGTAGCCTAGTTCCCAGTGCAATAATTCATGTTAATGAATTTGTTTTCTTTTATGTGTATTTTATACCTAATTCAAAGGTTTTCTTTTCTAGTGCAACAGTTGTGGAATATGTGCCTGGACAGAGGTTGGATCCATGTAATTAGTTCTGGGCAGGCATAAAGACTTATCCTGGTCAGATAATCAGTCTGCTGACACAGTCAAAAAGTGACTGAAAGTTGGTAACACGCAAAGTTGGTCAAATGATTTGAGGTACTACCTCGTTAATATTAGAGAGAAAAATGGGATCTTGATAATGAAATATGATCTGTTTTTCATGGCACTATACCTTTTGGATTCAATTGAAGTGAAATTTGAATATCTGCTGGTCACAGTATGTTAGTACAGTCTCAGTATTTCATATGTGAATTGTATACAAGTTGGTCTCAAACTTTCAAATGCACTACAAGTTACCTCTATATGCCAAGTTTGGGCATGTTTAGGTGTTTAGATAGTTACTTTTGTTTGTTGGTTAATAGTTTTGACATTCTATGCAGTATAAACTGTACCTAATATAATGACTAATATCAATGCAATATGTCAGCATTTTGGTGCTGAAACTACTGTGATATTTGACAGCTGCTGTTTGTAATGTGTGAAAGCAGGGCAAAGATTCAAAAAGGGAAAGATACCTCTAGTGCTGTTTATTGTTTTATGGTGACTTTAAGGTTTGAACAAATCGTTTTACCTAGTTTTGTTGTTGTTATTGTGTTGTTTTGATTGTCACACAGAAGCCATATGAATTCTGAACTGAATGAGTCATTGCATAAGCTAATCATTTTTAGCCAGGGTATTATTATAGTTTGTTTGGAATGAGTGTGTGCTTGCCTGTGCCTTTGTAGGGTATTAAGGCTTTTTCCATATAAAACTAATCTATTGCAAAAGAGTTGTGTTGATTTTGTTCTCTGCAAGAATGTACAGTATGTATTTAATTGCTTTTGTGCAGATTTACCTATGGTTTTGAAAGATAGCTAGAGCTAATCGAAATAGCTATACCTTTGCGGCAATGTATTTTAATTAACATTTTCATTTTCGAAATGTCAGAACGTCCATGTTTTGTCAGAGCGTTAGAGATTGCGTTCTGTTATTTTATGACGTGTGGTAGTCGTGGTTACACTGTTAAATTTGATAATCACGAAAAAATGGATTGTTTTTCGGACGACATGGGTTCAGCAGACATGGAGAATCTAAAGGGGCTCTCGCTGCGAGACCAGAGACTTCGTATTGAACAACTAGGTAAAATACCGCTTACAGCAGGATCAGTGCCGCTACAATTTGTTTATGTGAATACTGAAATGGCTTTTGTGGGACTGTAATAGGTTTAAAAGAAAACAAACGTGTTATGATAATGCTCCACATTTTGCATATAGACTAGTTGGACATTTTCAGGTTTCAAATATTTGTTGTTGATTGCATCCCACATCAGACCTTTCCCTCAACATCAATAGTGCAGTGGTCTAAAAATCACAGAAACTAGGCTATGGTTGATAAAGGCCTAGTTGGCCTCTCACAACTGAACATTCCATATCACCTCAATAGAGAAATTGAACCAGTCCGAATACAATGCCGCAAGGGACATCTTGGAAAATGAGCAAAAACCCCCCTGCGCTGCTAAGATATTGGCCAATTATCTGCCCAACACAAGGCCGGGCCTCCAGGTAACGTCAAAGTAGTCCCCTCTTTATAACAACAGCATGATCATAACGGTTTAGCTGTGTGCTAACTAGTAGCCTATAAGTTGGAAGTCTGTTCACCTCATTTATGAAGAAATGTGTATGTGTATACCCAACCCAAGAACATCGTGGAGAAGCAACAGCGTCAATTGTGCACCCTGATTGAGCAGCACAATGGCTTGCAGTACACACTTCGGCTGAGAAAATCCCAACTGCTGCAGATGGAGCAGACCATGGACAGTCTAGAGCTGGACAACAATCCTGATGGTGATGAGCGACATTATGATCAGGCAAGACGATACGGTCCTGTTAATGACACCGAAAAACAAGTTCAGTTCAAGGATACAAGGAAGTTTATTGTCACATGCATATAGTTACTGGAAGTAAGAAGGCTCAGCTCAGGCTTATAATGACGGATGTGATTTGTTGCTCTAGGTTCAGTGAGCTTTTGGCCAAGTGGCTTTTGTGGTGATGTGCACATTTGGCATTTTGCTTTTGAAAAAAACTGACGGCGACAGATGGCCCTTGCAGTAAGAATGAAATAAAACGCAACATCCCTGTATCTCTGTCTAGCTATCGGTCTGTATATTTCCATATTTGTATGCAGCATGTTCGGCAGCTGGAAAACTGCCTTGAGAAAATGAGTATCAAGATCACTGAGGCAGCAAATATCCACAACACATACCTTCAAGTGCAAGAGCACCTACACCGAGTATGTATAAGTCTCTCTCTCTCTCTCTCTCTCTCTCTCTCTCTCTCTCTCTCTCTCTCTGTTTCACACACACACACACACTTCAATGGCATCATAATTTGCAAAGTCACTTGTCATAAGAAAATAACATGCAGTTAAAAGTGTATGTTCTGGTGCTTGTACTTAAACCCTCTGATCTGGTCTCTCCTCAGGAGGTGAGGGAGATGCCCCACGTCTTAGAGAAACTGCAGTCCACTGTGATCTGTGGCCAGACGGAGCTCAGTAAAGTGGCCCAGATGTCCCAGGCAGCCGTAGCTGCAGTGGAGAGCACTAAGGTTGGATCTCACTCCCGCGGACTGGCCAATTTGAATCTAAATAAGTCCACATGAATTCATTTTTAAATGCATTCCTGAGTTGGATTCAATTTCCCTGCACAGTATTTGATAAGTGAACTGAATTTGAATGCTCTTGAATGCCTAGATTGAATTTCGCATTGAGACTGAATGCGATTGAACTTTGAAGGGCCCTTTGTTCTCTGCATGGAGAAGCAATAAGAGCAGTCCTTGTCTGCTCCTGCTGGGTGTAATGCCTCTGTGCGGCCTGTAGGGGATGCTGGTCCAGCTGGAGAGACAGCTGATGATGGAGCATTGGGAAATAGAGAAGCAGCTGAACAACAAGCTGCTGGAGAAAGAGAGGGAGGTGGAGGCGCGGATGGACCGGGAGAAGGACACGGACAGGCGCATCAGCCGTGGTCCACAGAAACTGAAGGAACAGGTGAACATAGAGAGAGAGAGACAGAGAGAGAGAGAGAGAGATGGGATTTCCTTCCTCACAGAGTCGTTCTATTTCATTTTGAAAATGTCTCCTTCGTCACTGAAATGAGAATTTTGTTGTTAATGTCACAGAGGAAGTCAGTCATACCCAAAGATGGTCTCACTGACATCACTGAGCCTACTGTCGTGCGAGGTATTTCATAGCACTGTTAGCCAGTACATGTTTTTAAAGCAACTCAATACATGTTACCTTTGGATTGATCGTTGTATGTATCTTTCAGTGGCCCATCAGTCGGCTACTCAGCCCAATGCACAGCAGTCCACTGTGAAGATAGTTAAAGACATGGATGACCTAAAGGAGGCCCTCAGCTGTACTGAACTGCAGGTAGTGTTTGTGTGTGTGTGTGTGTGTGTGCTTGTGTAGTGTTTGTGTGTGTGTGTGTGTGTGTGCCCAACCAAACAGCAAACAAAACTCCACATGCGATTAAACTACTCTCACATTTGTCAGATTGTAGCTTCAGTTTCATTTGAGAAGGGAAGGGGGGGGGGGGCTGCTCTAAACGAGCTGCGTGTGAGAGCCCTGAGTCCTGTGTGTCCCCAGGAGCTGGAGGGCCGGCTGGTGTCCCAGAGGGCCACGCGCCAGCAGCTGCACACCCAGATGACACAGTGTGAGGAGCTGCTGGCCCAGCAGCAGGAGGCCCTGGTGGCACTGGAGCTGCAGTACGCCCAGAGCAAGTTCAACCCTGGGCCCAGCAGCGAAAGGTGAGAGTCAGATCAATAATACAATAATGGTAAACAAACAATAGCAAGGTAAACAAACAATAGCATGGTAAACAAACAATAGCATGGTAAACTGATGGTATGGTAAGGACTGGTGAATATCATGGTTTTGAAGCTAACCACTGTGTAAAGCAGCACTCCACTCTCTGAATCAGCAAAAATGCACTGATGCATCATCTTTTCTGAAAACCATTTATACCTGTCCTCAACCAGATAATGTAAATGTAAAGCAGGTTTGAAGTTACTTGCATACTGTACTTGCGTTACGTATACAAGGAATTTGGTCTCTGCATTTATCCCATCCGTGAATTAGTGAACACACAGTGAGGTAAAGCACACACTAACCGGAAGCTGCCTTGCTACAGCGGTGCTCGGGGAGCAGTGAGGGGTTAGGTGCCTTGCTCAAGGGCTCTTCAGCCATTCCTACTGGTCAGGGATCGAATCGGCAACCCTTCAGTTCCAAGCCCGAAGCCCTAACCAGTAGGCCACAACCCTGCCCTGAATTTATACTGTCCTCAATCATACCTTTTATACCGGTCCTCAGTCATATAATTATGACCGCCGCGCAGCGAAGGTTTAGTCAGATTTTTTTTTTTTTTTTTTTTTTTTTTTTTTTTTCGCATGCCCAAATTTCCGTCAATGATTCCCGGGACACTGAAAGACCGGGGTACACCAAACTTGGTGGACATGTAACCCCACATGGATAGCATGGAACCATCGTTTTTCGTTTTGATCTGTAGCCCCCCCGCTGAATTGGACCCCCCGAAAGGAGGGTAGGGCAGACACAGTTTTCTGTGAATATCTCGAAAACCGTAGGGTTTAGGAGGACCATTGTTTTTTTGTATGTTGATCTCAAGGGGCCATGTCAACCCATTCCATAACCACTCATTTCATGTATAGCGCCACCTAGTTAAACACAAAAAAGTAAAAATGAGGTGGTGTAATTGAAGGTATCTGTGACCTAACATAGTCAAAACTGCACGAAATTGGAAGTGTAGGATCATTATGACACCCTCTGTATGCACGCCAAGTTTTGTGCAATTCCGTTCATGGGGGGCCACACAATAAATTAATTTATGTTACTATACACCAACTGGCCTGTAGGTGGCCGGAGACAGTTTTCTGTGAATATCTCGAGAACCGTAGGGCCTAGGAGGTCCACCTTTTTTTTGTATGTTGGTCTTAAGGGGGCATGTCAACCCATCCCATTACCACTTATTTCATGTATAGCGCCACCTAGTTAAAAATTAAAAAGCAAAAAATTTGGTGTTTTCATCTCAATATCTCTGGCTGACAAGGTCAAAACTGCACGAAATTAAAAGTGTAGGATCATTATGACACCCTCTGAATGCATGCCAAGTTTTGTGTACTTTCGTTCATGGGGGGCCTTACAATAAAATAATTTATGTGTACATTTAGTGACGTACACCAACAAGGATTCCCGGGACACTGAAAGACCGGGGTACACAAAACTTGGTGGGCATGTACCCCCACATGGATAGCATGGAACCGTCATTTTTCGTTTTCATCTGCAGCCCCCCCGCTGGACTGGACCCCCCGAAAGGAGGGTAGGGCAGACACAGTTCTCTGTGAATCTTTTATGGTATGTTGGTCTCAAGGGCCCACATCAACCTGGCTCATAATCACTCATTTGTGATTTGCCCCCCCCCCGGTAAAAAATGAAAATCAGTAGGATTAAAAGAAAGCCAAAATAAATATTCATCATCATCATCATGGCTGCATTTTCAGTATTGGCGAGAAGTAGTCGTTTGTCCACTAGATGGCGCATCGTTGCAGTGAGACGTAATTTTGTTGGAAGTTAAAAGTGGGTTGGAAAAAACAATGGACGCTTCATACAAGGACTGTAATTTACCGCAGCGAACATCTAATAAGGATAGGACGATGTTCACATGAAGTGTAATTCCCATTTCTTCTTGAAGCCGAAATAAATCTGAGGATGTTTATCGGACATGCTTGGTTTTTACTGCAGGTACCTTAATCTTGTAATATCAATAAGGACCTAGGTAATGTTACCGTTAGCGTTGGTTGAGTGATGGAGGCATTTGATTTATTGCATTTGTAGAAAACTATAAATGCGGTTATACCAAGCAAATGTATAGCAGCACTGTTTGTATCTTTCGACTGTCATTTATTGCACGTGCTACAAAATCATTCTGTGCAATGGAAGATTTACCAACGTTACACCGGTCTGATACAGTTTTGCCTATACATGCGTGAGACTGAGACGCCTGTTTATTTTGTTTTAAGTGCGTGCAGGGTGGGAGAGGGGAATCGATGTGCTTTGATTACAGCTTGGTAGTTGTAGTCTGTGAAATTAAAAAGCACGTGTGTGTGAAGTATCCAAACAATGACACCTTAATTTCATTATGGCTGCTTTAGCAAAACACCTTAAGCTACTGTGTAGTGGGTCCCATTTATAAGTGGCTACTTCATTCGCGCTTTCCTTGACTCATGGAGCTGCGTGAATGTTATTACAACTTTTCGCCACGATATGACAGTTTAAGTCCGCTTGATACTGTAAGGCGTAAACCATTGGTTTCCAAAGGAGATTTTATTTGTGTCGCCAGCATAGCCTATTGACAATTTATGTTGTAAATAGGCCTACCTTATAATCCTACCTGTAGCTTAGGGAAGCTAACAGCTTTCTATTAGGATCTAGTTTGTTAGTTACCGTTTTGTCATAACTCCCTGATGCATTTTTGCATTTAGAATAGCCAGAGCGTGTATATCTCAATCGGAAAATTAAACAATATCGGGTGCCTATGGACTAGGCTGGGTGAACCCAGCCTGATCTGCCCGCTATTTATTTTTTGATTTCTTAAAAGATTGAGCTTGGTCTGATGAAAGCCAGACTAGCCATGGACCTCAGTTAAACAATGCAAGGGAACATGAATCAGCCTATATTTGCACTAACAATAACGGACAAAAGCTCTTCAACTTTGGCCCGTTAAAATGTGTATGAACAGTCTAGCGACGCATTTCATCAAGGCCCATTTGGACATGTCAGTTATTTGCACCACTGGTTAGATGTAAAACAGCATTTCGTTTCAGACTAGGCTACTGTTACTTAATTTGTGCATTAACAATAACGTTTCAGACTACTGTTACTTAATTTGTGCATTGACAATAAAGTATTACATGAACTAAAGATGACTAAAATCTTATGTAGAAGAAGAAACATTCACAAAAAATCCATCCATCCAAAAATGACCTTTGTTTTTGATAGCTGTTGAAAACGGCATGGAACTGACAGAGATGTTTTTGTTTAAAAATACATAACAAATAAATAAATAAATAAATAAATAAATAAATAACATTATGCTGATACCTTTTGCTTTTCCCAAATACAATGTAGCCTACAGGTGTAAGTGACCTTTCATCAATCCAGTTGCAATGGATGAACTGTGATGAACTGCCTTACTTGTGATTGTTTAGAGATTTTAAAGGTTTTATAACAATTCTACATCTTCTTTGGCTATTCTACAATCTATTCACCTTTTCAGCACCAGTAGGGTACTTTCTGTGCAGCCGCACACACACACTCAGGCATGCCAAACAAGCATACACAAAAGTTTCAAGAGTGGGGGATGGAGTAAAATATGGAGACAAATTGAAGTGTGATTTATTTTCGCGGAATGGATGTACAGGACTGAGCGGCGGTCATATTTTGTACCGCTATGCGGTACATCTAGTTTATACCTGTCCTTAATCAGAACTTGTATACCTGTCCTCATATCATATAATTTATACCTGTCCTCAATCAGAACTTGTATACCTGTCCTCAGTCATATAATTATGACTCAGCGCAGCGAAGCGGTGGTCATATAGGTTTAGTCAGATTTTTTCTTTTTTTTTCTTTTTCGCATGCCCAAATTTCCGTCAATGAGTCCCAGGACACTGAAAGACCGGGGTACACGAAACTTGGTGGGCATGTAACCCCACATGGATAGCATGGAACCATCGTTTTTCGTTTTGATCTGTAACCCCCCCGCTTGACTGGACCCCCCGAAAGGAGGGTAGGGCAGACACAGTTTTCTGTGAATATCTTGAAAACCGTGGGGTTTAGGAGGACCATTTTTTTTTTGTATGTTGATCTCAAGGGGCCATGTCAACCCATTCCATAACCACTCATTTCATGTATAGCGCCACCTAGTTAAACACAAAAAAGTAAAAATGAGGTGTTGTAATTGAAGGTATCTGTGACCTAACATAGTCAAAACTGCACGAAATTGGAAGTGTAGGATCATTATGACACCCTCTGTATGCACGCCAAGTTTTGTGGAATTCCGTTCATGGGGGGCCACACAATAAATTAATTTATGTTACTATACACCAACTGGCCTGTAGGTGGCCGGAGACAGTTTTCTGTGAATATCTCGAGAACCGTAGGGCCTAGGAGGTCCATCTTTTTTATGTATGTTGGTCTTAAGGGGGCATGTCAACCCATCCCATTACCACTTATTTCATGTATAGCGCCACCTAGTTAAAAATTAAAAAGCAAAACATTTGGTGTTTTCATCACAATATCTCTGGCTGACAAGGTCAAAACTGCACGAAATTAAAAGTGTAGGATCATTATGACACCCTCCGAATGCATGCTAAGTTTTGTGTACTTTCGTCCATCGGGGGCCTTACAATAAAATAATTTATGTGTACATTTAGTGACGTACACCAACAAGGATTCCCGGGACACTGAAAGACCGGGGTACACAAAACTTGGTGGGCATGTACCCCCACATGGATAGCATGGAACCGTCATTTTTCGTTTTGATCTGTAGCCCCCCCGCTGGACTGGACCCCCCGAAAGGAGGGTAGGGCAGACACAGTTCTCTGTGAATATCTTGAGAACTGTAGGGCCTAGGATGACCATTTTTTTCCGTATGTTTGCCTCCAGGGGTCATGTTAACCCATTTCATGTGCACACATGTGCACAAACAGATACACACACACACACACATACATTCACAGTAATGTCACAGGCACAAACACAAGCACGCACGCACACACACACACACACGCACACACACACACATAACACAAACAATCAAGAATTTCTCAGAATTATAAACAGGCAAGATGGAGGTGGGGTTGTATAAAATGAATTTTACATGTGAAATCTATGAACTAATCATGTTTTGGTACTTGTTGTCTAGCAGATACCAGTGAGAATTGAGTGTGGATAATGCAATTTAGTGAGACAGTTAGAATCATATAGGCCTTTCAGCGTGATTTATTTTTGTGGAAAAAATGTACTGGACTGGGCGGCGGTCATATTTTGTACCGCTCTGCGGTACATCTAGTTTATACTGTACCTGTCCTCAATCAGAACTTGTATACCTGTCCTTATATCATACAATTTATACTGTACCTATCCTCAATCAGAACTTGTATACCTGTCCTCAGTCAGATCATTTCAGATCATCAAAGATGTCTCATCAGACTCCAGTTCATTGCCCCCTGAAACTTAACAAGCTCAATAACAAATCAGCCGCACTCAGGATCTTTCTGCCGTCACTGCTAACCCAGACGCTGCAGTCTCCATGCTGTTATGCCCCTGAGTCAAGCAAATCAGCAGCGCTGAGTCTCCATGCTGTTATGCCCCTGAATCCAGCAAATCAGCAGCACTCAGTCTCCATGCTGTTGTGCTCTGATCATATTCTGCTGCTTCACTCCTCCCAGCAGCTGATTAAATTTCAGAGTAAACGAGCGTTTCTGGTCGTGGCTGTCGATCTGCTGCACTGTGGTAATTGTTCGGTGTCAGTGGGAGTTGTGATGGTGGCCTCCATGATTTACTCTGTAAATGGCAAAGCAAGCCACTGACCTCACTCTTCCCCGTCCGTGGGGGATTCTCACAGCTTTGATTAAACACGGCTTTGTCAATTTGCCACTGGGAGGCTTTTTATATACACAGCACCCCACCACCACCACACACACACACACACACACACATTCACCCTTCTCTGTTCGCCTCACCAGCCTGTCTAACTGCAGTAACTATGATGATTGATGCTTTTCTTGATTCATATTGAGATGCCTTCTCCCATCACCACCACTACCACCCATAAGCACTTCTGTCATTCTCTCTCTCTCTCTGTCTCTCTCTCTCACACACACACACACACACGCACACACACACACTCATACACACCTCATTTCCAGGAGGCTGAAGGATTAAGTATCCCTTTGACGACATATTCACCATCGGTCGAAGCATCTCCACTGGAGGCCTTAATCTTATTAGACATATGTGTCTCGCCGGGGACTTCTTGCACCCCACCCTCCCCTCTCTGGAGTCTGCCGACTGAAGTGTGGTGCAGTGACATGCAGAATTACAAGTTGTCAGGCGTTCTGGGAGTGCTAAAATGGAGTCATTAAAGAGCATGATGGCTCAGAGCTACTGAATAGAGAAAGGCTTTACAAACACATTGTAAGGGGTGACCAGTTTTTACTGGGGATATAAAAAGAACACAGGGGATTTAAGCAGTTGGAGAAAAGCTGGCTGTTTATCTCTGTCTCGGTCTGTCTGTTCTTTCATGTATACATTGACCCATCTGAGGTACTGTGTAAGCATTAAATGAGGATGATGAGGATGATTACAAAAGTCTGAGAAAAGCCAGCTGTTTGTAATACATGTATTTCAGTCCTCCTGTCTGTCTATTTGTCTGTATGTCTGTCTGTGTGTCTGTCTATTTGTCTTTCTGTCTGTTGACCTTTTTCTAAAACTGATAATTCCGGTCCTTGATTGTGATTGGCTAAATCACGTTCGATGCCGTTGTAAAATGCAGCATAGACATACAGCTTGACCGCATTTCGTTCTATATTACTGCACTACCATAACTTGATACAAAAATTAAAGTAGCAGCGTCTTGACGTTGCTTGGCAACCATTCAGATAGAGGAAAATATATTTCTTGGCGGAAGAATGATTATCTAGGAATAACTTGTTATATTTCTAGTTGCTGTGCCTTTACTTTATGAAACTTTGCCAGGTATTTATAGTAACAGTCTGTAGGTTACACTGATTCTACAACAGCTAAGAAGGGTTTTAGGCACTCCACTAGCGCGTCGTGCCTAACAAAGCCCCTCAGCTGTTGTAGAATCAGTAACCTACGACCTCTCGGGGCTTATTGTTTAAATCTATCTTTGTATCTGTTCATACATACAGTACATCCATCCTACTGTATGTGCTGCTATCACTCTTATCAATATTAAGCTCCTGAGTGCACATTACTTATTCTCTCCCCCCTGGTTTGTGTGTGTGTGTATGTGCGTGCATGTGTGAGTGTGTTTGTGTGTTATGGTGTGTGATTGTGTGTGTGTGTGTGTGTGTACATGTGTGTGTGTGTGTGTGTGTGTGTGTGCGTAATGGTGTGTGTGTGTGTGTGCGTAATGGTGTGTGTGTGTGTGTGTGTGTAATGGTGTGTGTGTGTGTGTGTGTGTGTGTGCGTAATGGTGTGTGTGTGTGTGTGTGTAATGGTGTGTGTGTGTGTGTGTGTGTGTGTGTGTGTGTATAATGGTGTGTGTGTGTGTGTGTGTGTGTGTGTGTGTGCGTAATGGTGTGTGTGTGTGTGTGTGTAATGGTGTGTGTGTGTGTGTGTGTGTGTGTGTGTGTGTATAATGGTGTGTGTGTGTGTGTGTGTGTGTGTGTGTGTGTGTGTGTGTGTGTGTGTGTGTGTGTGTGTGTGTAATGGTGTGTGTGCGCGTGCGTCAGATTTGAGCAGATGCAGACAGAGCTGTGTGCAGAGCTGGAGTGGGAGACCCAGCGCTGCCAGGAGTGGGAGGTGCTCCTGGCCAAGGCCAGAGCCGTGATGCAGGGCGTGGAGCAGGGTGTCAACAACCTCTTCTACCGCATCACCTGCCTGCCCGCCACTAAGGTGGACAAGCACAACATTACACTACTCCACTGACCATTAGTATTAGAGGCCAGGTGCTAAGGTCTCCGATTTACAGATGAGGAGTGCTTATTGATGTTTTGGACAACTTACTATAGATATCACCCATAGAGAAGAAATACTCTGTTCTGATTAGCTCGCAGGGTGGCTATCAATTCTGTATAATGGGACACCTATGGGGGGAAAAAAATTCCAAAGCAATGTTCATTTGAATGGTAACTATAAGCAGACTTTGCAATAATGGAATCATTTGTAAACGAGCTAACCGCCCACCATTATCACTGTCAGGACCTAAAAGATAGGGCCTACAACAAACTGAACTGAAAAACTGAAGAAGTCGGCTTCTTTTTAAACTGAAGCGCCGGTTTCTTTGGCCTGACTATTGCCTACTGTATATGCATAATGGCAGCTGGGGGATAAGCAGTAGGCTACAACAGGCTCAGAGATGAGCTACACCAGGCACGTAACTGAAACATTCCGTTCGCGTTGCGTCTGCTGCAAGAATTAGCTTCCACTATAATCAATGGAAGTAGCTACCAAAGATTCTCCGCTCTAGAATCTTTGGTAGCTACACCAGACGTGATAGCGGCGCGTACGTTAAAAAAAAATAGACCATTCATCTAAAATGGACTTTACGCGTCGCGAACGGACCGCTTCAGTTACGTGCCTGGTGTAGCTTCGCTGTCACACGCTGCACATACATCATGGAGCTCTTTGCCTCCGCCTTGTCCATTAATTCCATATATCAGGACACCTTGGCAGCCATTATCCCTTACATAGTAGTTACACACTTATACCTTATACTTATACCTGCACAATATGAACAGACCAGGTGGCCCTACTGTGTGACCAGGTGGCCCTATACTTGCCAGGGCTGAACAGAAACATTGGTGCTAAATCTGGATTTTCTGTATTTTTCAATACTTTTGTTATGTTTTCCATGAGCTGTTAAGTGTTGTTGTACCATGTTATGAGTGGGCTGGTGGAGAAAGGTTCATTGATTTTAGCCGCGGGCATTCTGGGAGGAATCTGACCAGGGGGCAGTCAGAGAGTCCCTCATCAGCCACACCTGTGTGCCCTTAAGCATGGCACCTCTCCAGCCGTCGCTCCTGCAGAGAGCTGCACTAGCCTGGAAAAGGCGGAGGTTAGCCAGGGCAGCCCAGTGCTGTGTGTGAGTGTGTGTGTGTGTGTGTGTGTGTGTGTGTGTGTGTACATGTGTGTTCTGTGCAGCAGGATGCCACTACAAACCTGGTTAAATAAATGTGAAAAGCCTTATTCTGACTTTTGACACACGTGACAAAGTCGTCCTCTCTGCTGTGCCGCAGGACGTGGCGGCGACCGAGGCTGGCCTGGACGCCGTGGAGAAGCTGCAGGAGATCGACAGCCGCCTGACCTCACTGCCGGACGTGGAGCTGGAGAAGAGCGAGGAAGGCGGCGCCAGCGACAAGGTGTCTGACTCCTCCTGTCCACTCCCGGTCCCTCTGTGAGGCCTGTCCACACACACACACACACACACACTGGCCCTGGGATCGGCCCACACAGCAATGCCCCCCCTACTGCTTGATGACTCCTCTGCAATTTTTACTTTTACCTTCTGCACACCGACTTGCCATCCCGCTGGTCTTACGTAACCACAGTTTACCAGAATCGCAGCGTCTGGTTTGATCTCATCACTTTGACATCCAATTACCTACGCACCCCACCAAGAATTGACTAAACAAAACAGCCCAAGTCCTCTTAGGTTCTTCAATGTGAACATACAGACAAGCAACACATTTTGCTCTCTTTACTTTTTTGTTTAAAAAAAAAAACAAAAAAGAAGAGAAAGTTGCTTATTTACAACAACCTTTCATCGACTGAAATTGTGTGCATGGTAGCCTGTATTGTTGACATTGCTTCATTTCAGTGAGAGAAACTCACCTGTATTTAATGCACAGTTGGGCTCTGTCAACAAACTCACCTTTGAGCTCTCCTGCCCTGCAGCTGTGGACGTTCCTTGTCCAGAGCACCATGATGGAGCCACGCAACTGCAAGCAAGCCAGCTGCCCTACCTACAACAGCAACTCAGAAGGTGTGTGTGTGTGTGTGTGTGTGTGTGTGTGTGTGTGTGTGTGTTTGTGTTTGTATGTGTGTGTGTGTGTGTTTGTATGTGTGTGTGTGCGTGCGTCCGTGTGGTGCATCTGCTGTGCCAGGAGTGCTTGGGCATCTTCTGTTACCTCTCCTCTTAACAGTATGTTCATTTGGCTCATGTCATTGACTCTTTACATAACAGATGTATATCACTGTTCAGAGAGCCCTTACCTCACTATAGTGCCATTCTCACTTAATTTTTTCCCCTTCATCTTTTGTTGCATAAATACTGAATAGTGCTAATTATCAAAAGAGGCTTAAATACACTGTAGTCACTAGGAGATTAAATCTGGTGAGGGACTATTATTTTGTTTGCTGGCTGCTATACATAAGAGGAAGAATTAGCTTTCAGAGCCTCCTGAGGAAGCCAGTAGAATGGCGGGTGGGAGGCTGGTGTGGGGATTCAGTGCGATCGTATCTCAGCATAAGGGCCCTGTAATGCTTACATATTTAGATTGTCTGGGAGTGGTACACACAGCACACTCTTGTCCATGTGACTTTTGACACACACACACACACACACACACACACACACACACACACACACTCACACACACACAAGAGGGGTCATACACATTGTCTGCTCCAATAACGGCGTGCACGTGTCTCTCTCGGCCTCCCTTGCTCTTCTGTAGACACCTTCCAGTTCCGCAGTCAGGAAGATGACTACTCCCTTAGTCGCGATGAGATCAAGCGATGCAACAAGCAGCTTATTGAGGCCCACCAGCCCAATAAGAAAGCCAACAAGGGCCCCAAGAAGAGCTAAACGCTCAGGCCCACTCGGAGGGGTCGTGTGGAGGCATGGGAGAGTGTATCGCAAGAGTCCCAAGACAGCCAGAGGAGCTCTACGTAAAGCCCAAAGAAAATAAACAGGCCAATGCTATCAGTTTACCTCTTTAGACTTCTGTTTTGTTGGTATCCTGTAGGGTGGGAGTTTATTTAGATGATGTTGATGTTTTTTGTTTGTATTTACATCAAGATAGGTGTGTGGAACCTTTAAGTGTCAGTGCTACCACTGAGTCCTCCACACAAACACATCAGCAAGACATCCAGAGCAGAACTGTTGGAACAGGACTGTCTGTACAAAGCACCATATAACCTGACTGAGGTCAAAGATATTTCATAGATATGTGGTGTCGTGTCGTGTGGGGATGTTTGTGGTTGTTGTGGCAATATTCAGATCTTAAGGCAGGTAACATGTCAGTGCATATAAGACTTGCCTTGGCACTTGGAAACTGGGATCTGAAGAAATGAATGAAGTCTTTGTCTATGCTCTAAGAGCCTTCTTTGCGCTCCTCCCCATCACCATTTGGTGGCGACATTGAGCAGAGCAGGGTTGTGGGTTTCACCTGCCATTAGATCGGTTGACTAGGGCATCCGCTAACATGGCGCGCATGTGGTGCATGTGAATAGGATTGAGGCCACCCTGTGGAGGCTGCCTCATTAGCCGGCTTCAGACCGTCGAGCCAGGCCAGGCTAGGGTCATTTATAAGTAAGTATAAGTATATATACTCTTTTGATCCCGTGAGGGAAATTTGGTCTCTGCATTTATCCCAATCCATGAATTAGTGAAAGACACTCAGCACACAGTGAACACACAGTGAGGTGAAGCACACACTAATCCCAGCACAGTGAGCTGCCTGCAATAACAGCGGCGCTCGGGGAGCAGTGAGGGGTTAGGTGCCTTGCTCAAGTGCCTACTGGTCGGGGTTTGAACCGGCAACCCTCCGGTTACAAGTCCGAAGCGCTAACCAGTAGGCCACGGCTGCCCATTTGAGGGGCCACCTGGTGATAGTAGCCCAGGCTACAAGCCTCATGACCCTGAGACGTTTGTGTTCAGACTGTCAGGTTATTAGCCTTTCCGCATTACACCTCGACACGTCCTCGCTTGTGAAAACGTCACCAATACCACCCATTTTTACACAAGATGAGCAGAAAGTCGCGTATCTCTTTCCTATACTGTATGCTACTGCTATCAAAGTCAGTCACCTATTTCTGTCCTTTTACGTGTATGTCACTTAATAGCCTATTCATTTCTAGTCAAGTCAAGTCATTTTTATTTATAAAGCGCATTTAACATGTACTTAGTACAATCCAAAGCGCTCCACACACAAGACATTGACACATAAAGACAAACAATGCTGGATGGAGCGGCGTAGTCGCCAGCGTACCCGTGACATCAAGACAAACAAACAATTTACAAAATAACAAAAGACACAAGACAGGTGCCGGACAGAGCGGCGTAATCGCCAGCGTACAGTACCTGTGACATCACACCAAGACATAGGCTACACAAATAAACAGACAGACAAATAGACAGTGACAGTAAAGCAAGCCTGTCTTTACAAAGACAATAGGCTTACAGAACAAGACCAGACATAAAACATAAAACAAACGGACTCAGCGCTCATGCAGACAAAGATAAAGGCAAACAAAAAAACACTCAATAAGTCCGCAGGCAGGTGATGATGCTTCGCCAGCAGTTTAGGCCTAGTCCACAAGTCCCCTTTCAGCCCGGTGAGCAGATCAGCCAGCAGATTAGGGGGCGGTGGCCCGTGGGCAGCTCTCTCTTCTCTCCGGCATGGTGATTCATTTTTTTTTATAATTTTTATATATTTTTTAAGATTTCTATATAAACCAAGACGGTGGATTCCTAAAGAAAACGCAAGCACACACAACATATGTGTATCTAAGTGAGCTATGTACTATAAATGACATTTTACCGTGACTCGAAGAGCTCAAAACAGTGTTGTAAGGCTGTATGTACAAATCCGCTTGGAGCTCCAGTGGAATTTTTCATTTCACGAAGATGTGCCTCGTGAGGGGCCACCCACCAGCCCAGCACCAAACTCCGAGCGCACAGTAAAGAAAATAGGCAGTAGATGCTCCTGCTAAGACCAAACCAGACTTTGTTCAAATCTACACATGTATGGCTACTGGAAAATGTAAGGTTCATTTATCAATTGTTATTTTGAAGTATTAACATCTTTATTTTAGAATTTCTGAACGAAAGGGGCTGAAACTGAAATTGGAGCTTTTACGATACAGTAGTTATTTAAGTAGCTTAGGCTATTCCACACTATTGATAGCATAAAACACACTGGCAGGAATCATTTAGTGGGACGCTTGTCTATGTTAACTACTGAGCCTACTGTGCTACATGGCGACCTCTGGACAGACTTAGCCTACTGACAGACAAACATCTTTAACACGGACCTTACCGCTATCTCTAAACTCGGTGTACTAGCAAATACTGCTGTGCTTTCATAGCCATTCCATTCGATCATGTTTCTCGACTTCACACACAACAACGGGTTGACCCCGCCTTCACCTTGACACCACCTCTAGCGCAGCTCGAGCACCAAGTGGCCCAACGTTTAGGGTGGGCCAGAAATCAGGTCCCCAAGTGGCACCAATATAGTCCCCAAGTGGCACCAGTTAGCACCCGCACCTGAAGGTGTGAAAGCAATTAGCCCCGGCCAGGCCTGGCTAGCTCGGCTTTTGTTCGACGGTCTGAAGCTAGCTATTGAGTGGCTGTGAGTGAGGTCTGCAGTAGGTCTGCTATGCCCATGAGAGCTTTGGGGCTAGCTGTAGGCCTGGGCTTGATGAAGACGCCACTCTGAGAGAATTAGGTCGAGGAGATGACAAAACAGCAGACAAAAGGCCACTGAGAGGGCACAGGGTCGATACACTGCTGGTTTATGGGACAATCAATACAGGTCCTCAGACTGATTGAACAGGTAAGTACTTGTACTTACTGTAGGAAAACAAGGTCAGGCCTCAGAACGAGTCAAAACAGTCAAACTGAAGATATATAGACTGGTGTGTACATGTACACACACGTACACACACAAACACACACACATGCTTCATAGAACTTGGTCTGTAGGTCATGGCATTCATGCATTTAGACTGCTAAGGTCATGTGTTCAATACTCTGCTAATAAAATGCTTCTTTAATATAATGGTGCCATTTCCCTACGTGTCATAAACAAGACATAGAATATGCATAAGGCATCTTTTAAAACAAAGAATCAAGAGACTCTTCTAAATATCATCAATTTTCATTTTTGACAACAAAACTCTAAGATGGATGCTAGACAAAAAAAACATCTTGCTAACCTCCTGTCTCTTTTACCACTTTCTTCTTTACTCTCAAGAAGTCCACTTCCGTACTCCTAGGCGCACACACACACACACACACACACACATGATGAATTCTTGATTCTTGATCAATAAAGTATCTATCCATCTATCTATCTATCTATCTATCTATCTATCTACACACACTCACTCACTCACTCACACACACACACATCTTGAGAATGACATCAATATTTCAGGCGACAGAAGCCAACCTATGTAAATAGGTCAGTTCACAGCATAAGGCTGGCCCCCCTCCAGCTCCCCTGCATGGCCACACACACCCTGTACCTGCACCGATGCCAATCGCTCCCCCGAGTCATTAGTCACGTGAGGCGGTGGCACGTTTAACCGAGCCGAGCCAATCAATAGTCCACATTAGGGAGGGGAAGGAGAATTAGAAAAAGGGCGGCACTAGGGGGGAGAGAAATCACACTATTGATTTTGGCCGCTGCCTGCAGGATTTGACTATGTTGTTTGTCATCGGAGAATTAATTGTGTAGTTGTGTTGTTTCTGCTGTGGCCAACTGCCTCACAGATTGTTTCCCAGAAATGACATTGGGAGTGTGGCGTCTGTCAGTGCAGGAATGGCGCAAGGTGTTTGATTTTGCCATAAGCAGAGGAGACACCCCCTGTCTCTACAACCCCCCCCCAAAAAAATAAAAAATCTCTCAATGAGCCCATCTGTATTGCTTGCACTCTTTTTGTCTTCTTTATCATGCAATAAAATAACCTGGGCACGTTCCTCACTTTTGACAGTATACAATGGAAAAGCCATTAATCTTCCAAACCCCACTCACAGTATGGGATATAACACAGTGTTGTCTTTTTTCAATATGACCTCCCGTTCAGAAATGATTTATTATTGACTTCAGCTAAGTAACCCACTCTATTATGTGGGTAACAGTGGGTAGCAGTGTCTGAGGTTGGAATAGGTTTGACAACAACAACTCAAAGTTAAATATATTTTAGACGGTGATAGATCCTAAAATCAAAATCCGCCTGTATTTGAGACTATTTATGGTGTGCAAACAAAACCAGTGAGCTTAGTTTGTGACACAGGGCTGTTAGTGCTGAGTTTGTCATCTCTTTTGTAGATAAAGGGGAACACAGATAACTGGACAGCAGCTCTGACCAATCTTATTTGCTAAGATTTGAAGGCTGAAAACGCACTATATATAGGGACTTCCTGCAGTGGCTTTCACTATTGATAGGGTGTTCTGTATGGATTTACGTGATTAGAAAGAAAAGAAGAAGGGACACTTCTCTGAGTCGAAGAATGTCTATTATAGTCAAAAAAATCAGGGTGCTCTTCAATAAGGGCCTAGGCATGTAGCCAATTTTGATTAAAGGCTTTTTATATTTATCAGGAGCATTTTTCTGTTTTTAACATACTGAGGTTAGACAGCATCAGCTCCACAGGTGTGGAGGTGAAACATAGTAGCTGTATCATTCTGCCCAAAGGCAAGGCAGACAAAGTCGTGGAAAAGTTACAGATAGACAACAGATAGTTAGTAGTATTAGTTGTTACCTACAGTCTTCTCTGCACTGTTGCTATTCCTCTTTTTGTAAATCACTTTGGATAAAAAAGTGTCTGCTAAATGAATACAGTAAATGTACAGTAGAGTTACAGGTTGGACTTGTTCTGGTAGGTCTCCACAGTGCCTTGATAAATGTGATGTTCTCTCTTTGGCCTCATGGTGCTAGCTTACAGACACAGCATTTAGGCGGCCCACTGTTATTTCCGATTCCACCACATCTCTCTCTTCTACTCGCTTTCTGTCACTTCACTGTCCTATTCTGAATGAAGTCAAAAATATACTTTGAAACAAATGTTCACCAAAGGGTTCTCAATGTGATATGTTCAAAAGACAAAAACCACAAAATGACTGACAGGAGACTGGATGTTTACCTCTGTGCCATAAAAGTGTGGTCTACTGCTTGGCTTGCCAAGGGGGGAAAAGAACAGTTAAGAGAGATTTACGAGCAGCGTTTACTTTCTCCATTTCCCGACATTAATCATGTATTTTGGCATTAGAGTCACTCTTAAAATCTTGTGGGCCTATATAAAAGCTTCAGGGACAAATAAGAAGGTGCCATTTTACCTGCGCTGAGAAATGCACGTGGGTCAAATCTGCTGAAATAGCTTGTGAGGAAGCAGTTTTTTCGTCTTGCTGCACACAATTTCGTAATGTTACCAGAGCAGCTTTTTCAGAATGAGCGTGGCTATAATGCATTATGCGGCAACACTCTAAACTTGAAGCGCCGTCTCACTTTTCTTCATTTCCTGCTCATAGCACTGTGATCATTTTCAGCAAGTGTTTGCTGTCGCAGATGTTAATCTAAAACTATTTCCATATTACCGGTCCGGAACAGGGAAAAGCCTCTCATTAGCACTGTAGGTAATTGTGTAGTATGTACCTAGGCCTACTCCCTAGTTAACACCGTGCGAGGCATTCTTAGAGCCAAACAACATATCTGATCTGATCTGTGGAAATCATAATGACCATTTTGCGGTTCCATGCGAGCTGTCTCTGCATCCATGCTTGTAGGCTACCAGTCCAGTTCCTGAAAACTGACCTAGAGAGGCCATACTTTGCCCTCTCTCACCTGGAGCTGCCAAAGACCCTGGGAGAGTAATTAAGAGATTCCTGGAACCGGGCCCAAATTCCCTGAATGTGAGCGGTGATGGTAATTAAAGCACTGTCTGGCAACGACGATGACGACAGCAAGGTCAAAAATGAGCAGGTGACAGGCGCAGAGTGAGAAGCAGCTGGGGAGCACTGAGCAGTACCACGGAGACTTGCTACGGGGATGCAGACGGGCAGGTGGCGCACCACATCCAAGTGAAAATGAGCAACCAAATTGAGTTTTCTTTAATGGAAGGCCTACGCTCCCCCGGTGTGAGTTAGCTCAGCGACCTTCCTGTGGAGCTTAGAAATTAGTTCAGGAGTCAAATCAGTCACTACCCAAATGGCATTTGAAATGAAGCACAAGAAAATGAGAGAGAAAGAGTTACCTTACAATAAAAGACAGCTGGGGGGATGCACATTCGAAAAAAATAGCCAGTCTTCTACTGAAACATTCTAGACAAGTGCTATTTCAAGAAAAAGAAAAAGTCCTTGTATATGGCTCGAGAGGCATTTTTTTTATCATAATTAACATGTGCTGAATCCAACTAGCCCTGTTCCCAAGCAGAATTTTGAGTTTTTGACCATCTAATTAGCATAAACAAAATGGTTGCCAAAATGGCGATCTTGGGCACTTAAATAAATGAATTAATATTGTTCACATCTGTGCATCTCAGAAATCTCCCGTGGGCAGTTAATAAAAAGTAAAGGCTATGAAAAAAATGCAAAAAAAAATATTATCATGCTAATTAGCCTTACTGTCACTAGCCTCGTGAACCATACTCTTGACTATGTTTACGCTCCTCTTTGTCAAAGAGTCTGGCCTGGCTTCATTGGCAAACATCTTCTTCCTGGTGGGTGGACACTTGTTTGCAGGTTAAAATCAATGATAGCTTCAGCGAAAGTTCTACTAGGAAGACTCGTAGTGTAGCTTACTCCTCCCATGCTTACACGGAGCCAATCTTAGCTTTGCCTACTTTCGGGAAAGCCCTGCAATCTGATCATTCACTCATTCAATCAGCGCTAGCCTATAGGAATTCAGTGGGCTCTTTAAATATGTACCACCTAACACTGCTTCTGCTTCTCAGTACGCGGACTTTGACGTCCTAGCTCAGGCTTCTGCGTGGACCTGGGCTCTCTGCGTTTACATTCGCCCCTTCTGCCCTCAGTGGCGTTACTTGTTACAATCCTACCGCGCTCGTTCGCTGCGCTGTTCAGACCTGTGCGTCCTTCAGTCAGGGCCACTGCATGTCGCTTCATCGCTAATCTCTGCATATCGGAACCAGTCATGCTCACGCTGTTGCAGCCTTCACTTCACGGTAACCTACTGCCGGGTCGCCGTCCTCGCGCAACTCTGTTGCAGGCCCATGTCGTTTTCGGCAACGATTTCTCAAGCTTCAGCGTCTGGTTGGTAAGGTTATCTAAGGTGCTCTCTCTTCCCAAGCTCCTCGAGCTGGGCTACACTCTACCCACAGTCATGCAACCTGCTTGCCAACGATATTCGGCGGGCAGCAAACAAACTGACTTGTCTGACACGGTTTAACTTTCACTTAAGCCTCCTTACAATAATTCCTGCTGATTTTATAATCCCTGCGATTTGTGCTGTTAATTGCTAGCTGCACCACGCTGCCGTTGAACCCAACCCTGTATTAAGACCTGTTTAATTGATGTTCTACACTCACTGTGGTTATCTCGATGTCTACCTTGGTTGAGCGTCGTCAAACCTTGTCTTTTTGTGTAGCCTCTTAATTTGCCTCACGGCTCGTTGGGCTGCATAGGCTTTAGGCTAGGCTACTCGTCTGCTGGACCTTCGGTTCAGGTATCACTCCTTGTGCATGGCTGCGGGAAGCCAGTTCATCATTGCATTCGTTTAACCATCTGGGATTGCGTCCCATACCTTCTGGTAGGAAGTCTACACGGCCTTCCTCGGGTGATTCTCTGCATGCACTTGCCGTTGCTCAAACTACTCTCAGCTACTGCTGATCTGTCATGTCCCAGGTATGCCGTGACGTCCCCGACGTTCTCGGCTATCTGGGTTCTCAATTTTGGGGGGTCTTACACCAAAGCTCGAACCAAAATGATGGCACGCCGGCCCATGGTCATCAATTGCCAATATGTCACACAAGCTATTATCTAGGCAATAATACTGTAGGTGTTTTCTTTTCAATGCCCGTATTATGTCAGTGTTCATGAGCTGACACCACAGTGTAGGCTCATGCCCACATGGTTGAGCTTTTAATTAAGAAGCTGTGTCATTTGTGTATAACATGTCCTTCTAGCGTCTTTTGTATGTTTAAAATGTCTTTTCTGATTCCGTATCGTGTATTGGGTTCCTAGAAATTCTATGGCAGGCCTCACTTTGCTCACTGCCCACCAGTGGGTCGCTTCAGCACTCCATATATTGGTGTTAATGGTTACCGGCTGTTCATGATTATGTCGGCAATTTTACATTTCGCTAGTTGTGGTTAAGTGGTGGCCTATGCTGGAAGTTCGTTGATCACGACTACCAACGTAGCCGTTGGCTGGTTGTTTTACCGATGACGATGCTACATGTCGCCTGTCTAACCACTCCTTCCTTCTCGCAGGTCAACCGGAGCGGTCCATCATCACTGGCAGACTCAAGTCTCCTTCAGGCCAACGCCGCGCCCTTCATGCACTCTCTTTAGACACAATGGGTCTCTGCGTGTCCGTGTGATTTCAGCCCATCTAGTCACGCCATCAGTCACATTGATTGCTGACTCGAATTGCCGTTTTAGCAGGATCCTCTGCAAATAATGTGTACTCTAATTTCCATTCTCCTATTTTGCCTTGGCTGTTTTGTTTTTGGCAGATATGCTCACCCGAAGTGATCGCGCCAGGGAGGACGTGCAAGTTCCTTTTACATTCTCCTCCCAATCTTTAATTTGCTAACCCCTGCAGGTGCATCATGCCTCCCCTCTTCCGTTGAGGGGATGCAGTTCGTCAATGGAGAAGCAGTTCCACATATCACACTAACATCTACTTTCTTACAGGGATGGCAGTGCCGGTTCACGGAATCACGCAATCGTGTGGATCATGTTTCCAGTTCATACTGGAGGGGGGTCATCCCTCTGTCTTCACAAATCTCCCGAAGGCCAGCGCTTTCGAGGATATCTCCTCTTGTAGCACGGTTTAAAACTAGCCTTCCTAATCCCAGCACTTATCACCTGTCTAGAACTGACTCTTGACTGTGTAAAACCGGCACTCACTGATGCACTTTTCGTTATTGTGCTCTACCTTGTAAATTGTTTTTAATTGCACTGGCATTGTGGGAGAATTGTTTTAGCTTTAACCTGTTTGCCGTCACGTTGGTCTAGGTTGCCCTAGACGCTGGTTGCCCAGCTCACTGTCCAGGTTGCCTTGGACGCCGGTTGCCCGGCTCATGACGCTCGTCTAGGTTGCCCTAGACGCTGGTTGCCCAGTTTGGTCCAGGTGGCCCTGGATGCCGGTTGCCCGGCCGTCATGTCTGTCTAGGTTGCCCTGGACGCTGGGTGCCCAGCTCATGGTTCAGGATACCGCTATACGGTTATGTTAACTGCCTGATTCCGGACTTCGATGCAATTGGATGACACTACGTCTGTCATCTGTTTAGATCGCCTCTGGCCCGCTATATCAGCTACACAGATATTGGTTCCCCGTGATGCAAGGGGCAAAAGTTACGTGCATCATACTCCTTGCCAGACTCGAGTCTCTCCCTGAGCAAACGCTTCCGTGAGAACTCTGGATTCCCAGGGTACATTGTCAGTCGCTTTGATGTGAATGTCCTGGCCACATGGAATGTCACGCGAATGCACACCCCTCCACTCACTCAGGGGCCAGTGCTTGGCGCATGACTAATATAATTTCTGCATCCAGTTGGGCGATATGTATTGCTTATTCTCTTCCCATTGCTACCTTTACTCATTGTCTCTCCAGCAGCCAGTTCTAAATTGTACTATCCTGCCACAGTGGTGCAGCTGGTATAGCGAGCTCGCGTTAAGTCATTCTCAGAGCTCCTCTGCACTCTGCACCATGGTGGTACCCCAGCACTCATCTGTTCGTTGTCTCGTCATATTTCAGTTACGTATGTTTCTTCCTCCTGTCACATACAGGCATGAATTGTCCTGAAGTCCTTTGTCTACGTCGCAAGGTCATGCTTCCTTCGCATTACTGATGCTGCTCATCTTATTTTGGGGGGCTTTCCAAGAGCAGGTGCTAAGGTGTAGCTCACACGCATCCATCTTGGCCTTGGGTCTGCAGCTCAATGCATTCATCTCACTCTAGCCGCTGCAGGTGAGCTATCGAACCAGAACACACATCTGGCTTCACAAGCACTAGTCTTCTACAAAACTAGTCATAATGCTTATCTATCCTAAATATTAAACCACATGACTTCGATGCAAATATACTCAAGCACCCATATCAACTAACTCATTGCTCCGGTCCCAAGCATCTGCAACCACAAGCTCTATTCCCCTGCATTGATCCTGAGTACATAATGTTTAACCTTTTAACCCTAACCATGTTTTGCTTCCCTGGTCCCCGTTCACTACCTCAAACTACGGTTCACACTTTATGTCTAGCTAACGTGCTGCTTAAATGTAACCTCTCTTCAAAGAGGTTCACTTCTCACTCATTCCGCATCGGCGCAGCCAAGACTGCCGGCCAAAAAGGGCTATCCACCTCATCCATCAGGATGCATCAAACTAACTCCTCTTGACATTTTCGATGCTCAGAAGTTGCTCTCCCATGTTAACTCAGGTACCTCATTTTACCTTCACAAATCCTGGTGGCGGTGGTTAAATTCTGGCATTCGCCTTGCACTAATCGCTGAAACATATTGGGGCCCAGCATGCCGGTAGCTTGTGGTGATTTAGTCTCAGCCATGGGCATGTTGCCCTTTTCACTGGTTGCCCAGCTCGTTCGACGCTTATGGTTCAGGTCACTTCTCGCCGGTTGCCCGGCTCGTGATGCACGTCTAGGTTGCCCTAGACACTGGTTGCCCAGTTTGGTCCAGGTCACCCTGGATGCCGGTCGCCCGGCCATCACATCGGTCTAGGTTGCCCTAAACGCTGGTTGACCAGCTCATGGTTCAGGTCGCACCGTACGCCGGTTGCCCGGCTCGTGACGCTCGTCTAGGTTGCCCTAGACGCTGGTTGCCCAGTTCGGTCCAGGTTGCCCTGGATGCCGGTTGCCCGGCCGTCACGTTGGTCTAGGTTGCCCTAGACGCTGGATGCCCAGCTCACTGTCCAGGTTGCCTTGGACGCCGGTTGCCCGGCTCATGACTCTCGTCTAGGTTGCCCTAGACGCTGGTTGCCCAGCTCATGGTTCAGGTCGCGTCGTACGCCGGTTGCCCGGCTCGTGACGCTTGTCTAGGTTGTCCTAGACGCTGGTTGCCCAGTTCGGTCCAGGTTGCCCTGGATGCCGGTCGCCCGGCCGTCACGTTGGTCTAGGTTGCCCTAGACGCTGGTTGCCCAGCTAATGGTCCAGGTTGCCTTGGACGCCGGTAGCCCGGCACGTCTCGTGGTCTAGGTTGCCCTAGACGCTGGTTGCCCAGCTCGCATAAGCACTAAAGTCCAGGTTGCTCTGGATGCCGGTGGCCTGGCTCGTCACGATGTACTAGCTTGCTAGTCACTGGGCGCCCAGATCGTGAAGTGCTTATGGTCCAGGTTGCCCTGGACGCCGGTTGCCCGGCCGCCGCATTTGTCTAGGTTGCCCTAGACGCTGGTTGCCCAGCTCGTCAAGCTTCTAAATCCCACTAAAGCGAAAGCATGCTGCGGGCCCCACTACAACCCTAGGTTTACGGTTAACACCTAGCTACTTTAAAATTCTGTCGGCGTCCTGGCACAACGTCTTCACCCCGGCCCAGTCATGCTGTTTAATTCATCTTGTATGTATACTAATGTCTCTGCTCCTCTCAGAACCAGATTACTGAGTCACCGCCCTGGCGGGCATCACTCATCCTTTTGGGGGTAGGCTCCCCGCCCCTGCCTTCATCCATCGGCAGGAGACGAGATCCGCTCATCGCTGGACGGATCCGAGACGGGGCCTACGCCAAAGACTGTTACCTATTCAGGACTCTATCATGCTTGCATCCAAGCCGTTCCTTTACTAATTAAATTGTTAACTGATTCTATTCTGTCTACTGAGTCTTTCTGGTAGAAATGATGGCTTCAGCGAAAGTTCTACTAGGAAGACTCGTAGTGTAGCTTACTCCTCCCATGCTTACACGGAGCCAATCTTTGCTTTGCCTACTTTCGGGAAAGCCCTGCAATCTGATCATTAACTCATTCAATCAGCGCTAGCCTATAGGAATTCAGTGGGCTCTTTAAATATGTACCACCTAACACTGCTTCTGCTTCTCAGTACGTGGACTTTGACGTCCCCTCCACCTCCCCTCCAGCCACCTCTGCCAGCAGTCCACGTCCATCGGGCACGGTCTGCCTACCACATCATCTTCCTTCAGCCACCGCCACCAGTTGGCCCCGTCTCGTCGGGGGGGGTAGGCTCCCCGCCCCTGCCTTCATCCATCGGCAGGAGACGAGATCCGCTCATCGCTGGACGGATCCGAGACGGGGCCTACGCCAAAGACTGTTACCTATTCAGGACTCTATCATGCTTGCATCCAAGCCGTTCCTTTACTAATTAAATTGTTAACTGATTCTATTCTGTCTACTGAGTCTTTCTGGTAGAATTGGAGTTCCTTTGAACCAATCACTAACAACGATTAACTAACAAGCTAGCATCACATCCTTGATTTCTAATTGGAAAGATGGTCAGTAGTCACACATTTCATTTGATTAGATTATCTGTACTTGTACTCTGTCATTGTGCAGATACAAGTACAGAGACAACAAAATGCAGTTTGCGTCTAACCAGAAGTGCAAAAAAGCAGAAAGGTGCAATGTGATGTCGATGGAGGGGTGTGAGGAACCAGTGATGAGTTGGGGAGTTTTCACCACCTTCTGCAGTGTTTTCTGGTCAGAGGCAGAGCATTTACCATACCATACTGCCAGAGTTGGTGAGGATGCTCTCAATGGTGCAGCGGTAGAGGTTCACCAGGATCTGAGGAGACAGGTGGACCTTCTTTAGTCTCCTCAGGAAGAAGAGACGCTGGTGAGCCTTCTTGATCAGGGTAGAAGTGTTAAGGATCCAAGAGAGGTCCACAGAGATGTGAACACCCAGAAACTTGAAGCTGGTGACATGCTCCTCAGTCCCGTTGATGAGGATGGGGGTGTGTGTGCTAGCTTTTGACTTCCTGAAGTACACAATGAGCTCTTTGGTCCCCTTCAGGGATGTAGTGGAGGCTAAATGCACATAAACGCCGTTACGCACCTCCTGAATTGCGGAAATAGCGTTTAAGCATTTAGCGTTTTAAATTAAGCTTATGTCCTTTTACAATTGTGTATAGTTTCATATTGTTAGTTTCATTGTTGAATCCGGCCTGCGCAACACAGTTTATCCATATTGCGCCACATTATTAGCCTAGAAATCTAGACGCACCCTAGCGGAAGCAAATTACATTTGCTTCCAGAGCTAGTCTAGCAACTCTCCGTTGGCTTGTGAGCTCGAAAAAATAAACTTCTATCAGGCCAATTAAATCATGTATAGAGTCGTTAGGCGGGCTTAACATATTGATTGATGGCAGAGTTGCAACGGTTTGGCTTGAATTCCCTGCTACTTGAAAACAAAGAAGATGGATGTTGCTGTTGTGTGACACGAGCTTTTTTTAAGTTGGCAAAAAATTTTAACTAGCCAACTAGCTCCGCTGGTGGGAAAACGCATGGGACTCAGCGCTGTCCTATTGCGTGCAGAGGGAATTTGAAAGACAACCGATTATCGCGCCCCTCGGACTGAGCACTGCGAACGGTGAGTGCCCAGACCCTACATTTTATTGTGGGTCTGGCTCGTCAGGCTACCACATTATGGTATCAGTTACCAATCGTTTTGCGGCAGAAACATCAAAGATTAGTCACACGAGTAAACGAGTTTGGATAATAAATGTTTTTTTGATGATTTTTTACATCCCTCCTACTGATTATGCCAGAAAACAGACTCGACTACAAGCCCAGAGTGAGCCCCAGTGTGAGTGTGTGTGTGAGTTTAAAAGAAAGATGGTGTGTGTGTGTGTGTGGTTGTTGCATTTCTTGATAACTAACAGGTACAAAAGGTCATTCCAAGAAACAAAGGGGGCTTTTAAGTGTCTGTGGTTGAGGAGTGTGAAGTGCGTCTACTTTATGAAATTAGGTTATTCACCGTCTCTCCCTAGAGTTAGAGGTCAGCAAGAAGCATCAAAGATTAGTCACTCCGCATGTCAAGTAAATGAGTTTGGATAATGAATGGATTTTTTAAATGGATATACACCGATTTCTGAAGCGTCATTCTGACATACTGACTACATCCTGAAATTTTTGTTCTCTTTATTGTGATTTAATAAACTTTACAGACTTTAACCATATTTATTCCTATATTAAGTTAACAATGAACTTATTTTAATGTAGAAATTGAATAGTGATCGTGTGGCCTATGAGGGAACACCCAGTGATATCCTTGGTACCATGAAATGGTAGCCTATAGCGATGTGGTCAGGATACACACCAGTATACCGTGGTCCACCTTACCGGTGACCGCGTCATGGTCCGCCTGATCACAGAATATAGTTTACCCACCTCTTTTTTTACCACTTACACCCCTGGTCCTCTTGGTTTTGAGAGCCAGGTTGTTGTCGGTGCACCGCGATGTTAGGTGCAGGCTGTCTTATCATTGTTGCTGATGAGACCAATCACCATAGTGTTGTCTGCAAACTTGACAATGGTGGTAGAGCCATGTACAGGTATGCAGTCGTAGGTGAAGAGGGAGTAAAGGAGGGCTCAGCACATGCCGGTGTTCAGGGTTGAGGAGGTGAGGTCTGTTGGTTAGGAAGTCCAGAATCCAGTTTCAGAGGGAGATATTGATGCCCAGTTCACTGAGTTTGGTGGTCAGTTTGGAGGGGATAATGGTGTTGAATGCTGAACTGAAGTCAATGAACAGCATTCTCACATAGGTGTTGCTATTGTCAAGGAGGGACAGGGCAGAGTGAAGTGCCGTAGAGATGGCATCCTCTGTCCTCCTGTTCTGACGGTAGGCGAATTGGTAGGAGTCCAGTGAGGGTGGTAAGCAGATCTTGAGGTGGGCCAGGACCAGCCTCTTGAAGCACTATTTATCCATCTAGCTATTAATTCACAGGACATTCAATAATTTTACTAACACAACGGTTATGAAGAAATATGGGTAACACTTTACGGTAAAGGTACATGAATTATCATGAATTCATGCATGAATTAAGTAATGATTTATGCATATCTTATAAATCATCAGGAATTGACAGGAGTTCATACTGTATACTCTCATTCATGATGACCTCATGGATGAACAACATATCAACTAAAGCATTAGGTGCGATGGGTACATCATTATGATTTATGATTTCTTAAGCATAAATAATCCATGCATAAATTCATGATAAATCATGTACCCTTACCGTAAAGTGTTACCGAAATGGGTATGTAACTGACTCATGCCAAGACTACATACATTACCAACCTAATTCGCTTCCAATTCCCCAGTGTAGAGATCAAGGACAAACCAAAGATCCTTGATTGCTCCGCTTTAACCCTCTCTGATATAACATAGGCAATTATCTCATCTTAGTTGTGGGGAATACGTTCATACTTCAAGTGATAGAATTAAGGTATGACTTATGTTTGTGGATGTTATAACATGTAAAGTGCCAAACCCACAGGCAGCTCAGTTGTGATTTTGTTTGTGACACTCCTGTTAGTAAACTGGAAAAAGTTAAAAATATAAGTGTAATGGTCGCCTAACTGTAGCCCATATAATAGGTTTCCAAGCGGTCTGCTTGTCCCAAATTCAAAGATCATGCCTGTGTAACATAATCTCTCTCTGAGCCACGCCCTCTGTTCGCTGGTTGGTTGGTGGCTCTCGGTAGATTTTATACACGAGAAATCCAAAGAGAGCTCATCTGTGCCAGTCTCAGTACTGAAGCGAAACAAAATTGAGGTCTTGAAAAGCACCATGAATTGCTGAAAAAGCTGCATTGGTGAACTCACAGAGGAAACAAATCTTCAGAAACATTTGTCTGTAGAATTTACAATGTGTACAGAACAGACTTGGTCATACATTTGGTAGAGGAATATATAGTGGAATGATGGAACTTCTAATGAGACAAAATTTAGACCATGTGGATTGGTGTGTACAATTTAGGATTAAAAGTATAAGTATATTAGTCTCATTCTTCAAATATGCCTGCTCTGTTATAAAGTTTCAGCAATTTGATTTTCAAAGGTTTTTTCAGGTAATTAGTATATGCTTAATACTAGATTTTTGTCTTTCTGTTCCCAAAGAAAGGGCCCAAAATCGCCATTTTGTTTATGCTAATGTAGATGGTCAAAAACTCAAAATTCAGCTTGGGAACAGGGCTAGTTGGATTCAGCACACCATAATTATGATAAAAAGCCCTGCTCCCAACTTTTATTTAAAAATGCCTCTAGGATGCACATATCTCAAAAAGCAACAGCATTGCACCAAAGTGCTTTACATAAAAAAAAAGAATTAATAATACAATTATTATTATTATTATTATTATTATATAATATTAATTATATAATAATAATAATAATAGGCAAAGTAAAGAAAATAATAAACTTTAAATCTCAAAGATAACAACAGATGGCCCTTGTAATAATAGTAATGAACATAAAAACAAACAAACAAAAACACAAGTTAAAATAATAGAGGGGAAAAAAAGAAGAAAAAAAGACGACTGGTTTAATTTTTAAAAATTGTCACAATCCGCAAACTAACCGTTTTTGTTACTTGCCTGGTGTAGCTCGGCTTTAACACGACTCTTGGTGTTCATTAGGTCCTGTGGTTTTCCTCCTCCGTTATCACTTGACAATATAAATATAGTGCTATTTTTACAAAGATATGCTATTAATTGTTTCATCTCTAAGACTGATCATGAAACCAATAGCTTCAGACAAAGTCTATACGGTGTATCACATAATTTCCCCCTTATTATTCAAATCAGGATCAAACTGCTGAGACATGCTTAAACCTCAACTTAAGTTTGACATCTTGAGAAACTGAAGCTGCTAAAGTCTCAGGTTATGTGGTGTATCTGATGATTCAGACCTACGTCATTTTCAGCACTTGGGGCCAAATTTATCATATTAGGATCAAACTTAAAATTCAAGGTGGCAAAGAAATGACTGACAGACTATTGGCATTGGGAATTCCTGTGGCAGCCAGGTAATGTCTGGTTGATTGCCACTGTAATCTCTGGAGAGCTGTAGTGGAAAAATAAAGTAGAACTCATCTGAATGTATTCAACATTAATCAACATTCCATTTGCTTTATTACAATATTCCCACTGGATTTTTTCCCCCAAACTACCTACATTTCATGTCTTTGTTCATATTTGATGATTTCTCTCTTGCTCTAAATATTGAATGGGGAGGCCATAGACTTTGTTGGAGGTCATAGTCTTCATGAAACTTTGACCATTTTGAAAGTTGTGGATGCAGTAGCTCTTTACAGAATTCTCATCTGTTTTGACAAAGTTCTCATCCCAAACGGTAATAATGGACTGAGGGAGAAAGTTCAACACATTCCCTCTTTATATAAGTGCACTTTTGCGTGAACAGCCTGCTTGAGGTAACCGTTAGTGACATTAGGCGCAATGTTAGTAGTCATATGTGGAAACTGATTTGCAGTGCATTTGCTGAGGGACAATGCTATTGCCAGTCGTCGCCCCTTAGCTCTTCTAAACAAACTTTTCTAAACATTCATGAGCTCTTTCAGTTGACCTCACAATTATTGTGTGTGAACGACAATTCAAGCACTTGATTACTTTTGATGACATACGCCTTTTTTCAAAAGTAGGTCAATATAAAGCTGACAGATATGACTTGTTTTCATCACCAGATGCTTTTTCCCATCAGATCTCCCCAAAATGGCTCTGAGTAATGGATGTTAACCTTAGAGCTCAGCGTTTACACCTCGCTGGCTTAGGGGAGGACTGAAGGAAGCAGCTATAAATGGCCACATCAAATGTCCTCCGAATGGCCTCAATAAAGTGAACAACCACCAACTGTGGTCTCTAAAGGAGTGGCTGTGTGCACTGATCTGTGCTGCTTCAAGGGGAGCTCAGTTTGACCTCCCTGAGCCCTTGGCATGTTCGTTCATTGAAGCCGGTGTGCGTGTGTGTGTGTGTGTGTGCGTGCGTGCGTATGTGTGTGTGTGTGTGAGGTGGGTGGGTGTGGAGAGACAGACAGATCGATGTGGAATTAGAGCCATGGGGAGATAGCAGGTAAGAATAGCCACTGGGCAGAGGCGCCGGAACTATTTTGATTAAGGCTCTGTTTTGGCAGGCAGGAGACAGGGTGCAAATGTGCCGTCGTTTGATGTGCGTCACCGAGTGGCCCCGCGGTGGCTAAAAACGGCACGGGGAACTCATGATAATCCACACCACCAGCAGCAACACACATACACATCCCTCTACCCCATCTCTCTCTCTCTCTCTCTCTCTCTCTCTCTCTCTCTCTCTCTCTACCCCATCTCTCTCTCTCTCTCTCTCTCTCTCTCTTCGTGCACATAGACACATACATTCCTCTCCGCCTCTCTCTCTTTCTCCCTCTGTCTCAGATAGAAAGACACACACATACACTATTACTCACACATTGTTACTCACACCCTGACCCAGACAAACATCTTTGTTGCTCTGACATACACACACACACACACACATACACACACTCGCACGCACAACAGCCATGGTTGACTCCTGAATCCTGATGTAAGGTAATTGTGACAAAACCCTTTCACATTTCTACACTGAAGTAGTGAAACAAAATTAGCCATGTTTTGAAAGCATAGCTTCCCCCTTGTAGACAGTGTGTATGGGGCATCTGACTCCTGCCTGGAAAGAACAGACTGGCTTCGCTGATGTTTACTGTAATAATGCAGACACTGAAGGCCATACTCCCTCACAATATCCAGTCCCATTAGTTAGTGAGTCAAAAGGTCAATCTGGCTTAGTCAGAGAATGATCAGACTCTGGTATGACGAAGAATGACATGATACTGTATTTGCCCGCGTGCTTTGACCTTTTCTGTGACCCCCATTTGAAACACGTACACGTAGCCTATAGTTGTAAATTAGCATGGTGTGTGTAGGTGTGAATGAGGTGGGAGACGATAACGATACAGTATCTACCTCGCCCCTTAAGTAAGTGCTGTTTCCTTCCCCCTGGTGCTACATATGCCTGATATATTTATGGGCTTGTTATTACAGTGACCTGCTGTTTCCTCTTTTCCGACATTATTAATTTGCTTCACTTGAGATGCTTGACCATATCTGTGAACTCCAGCAGGGAGAGGAATAAATGTCTCTCCCCACTCCAAGACTGACACAGGAGAGAGAGACATAAAGATAGAGGAGAGAGAGAGAGAAAGAGAGAGGATATATATATATAAGAAGAGAGAGAGATATACACTGTAAAGAGAGGAGATAGTGATATCTCCCCCCCCCCCCCCCCCATCTCTCCCCCTCCCTTCTTCACATCATGTTTCAGTAGGAACGCTCAGGTCATGCTGGTCTGGTTATTGAGTAGCACTGTCACCTCGTTCCTGCTCTTGAGGGCAGTGATGATATCTTTATGGATCATCTCCTCTGATGTGTGGTGATGTTGGTTGCCGCTATGGGTTAGGTGCACAGAGGATTAAATGAGAGGATGTGAGGAGAGTGTATGTCATGTCAGGACTGATGATCAACTTTGCAGTTCTTTGTTTTTAGGATGAGGGGTCGTCAACCACACAGGGGTCAGCAACATTTGGAGTGACCTTTGTCAATGTGGTCAGATTCAAATTTTCAGATTTCATTTTATTGGTTTGACATGGCAGAAATATTGGGAAAACTTAATGTTTTTACAGTCCTGAATTTGGTCAAACAACAAAGTAAAACTCATAAATAAGGGCATATATATATAAAACAAGACAAAATTATCAAGAGGACAAGTGCAGTAAGTATAAAATGACTTATTGTACAGTTTAAGAGCACGTGGGATTAAAGAGAGTTCATGTTTTTTGGTTCTGCTCCTAGATGTAACCAGTTCCCTACTGTATGTCTGGTTAGGCCCTCAAGAGTCACCTTTGTCCTCAGTTCAAATGGCGTCTGAGGAGTCTTTTCTCCTGTTCTGTCCACCAGCCATGGTGCACATCGACATAGCTGACATTATCCCCAATAAGTGTGGCTTCTGTTTTGCTTTGTGTTGTTTTTCTGACACCTGTGCGTGGCTGCAAGATGGTGTGAAATTAGAGACATCCTTAACACTGATGGCCAATCCTCGGAGAAAACAAAACTGGAGAGGGGCATTATTAGTGTTGCTATTTTGAGTTGTTTATTTATTTACTGTGTTTTTGCTAGTCCCCACGTCATAGGCATGTTGGAGATAAGCCCTTGGGCCAGAGTAACAGGTATCACTGTGACTGTTTCTACAGTGTGTGTTTGCATGAGTGTGTGTGTTTGCATGCAAATGTGTGTGTGTGTTTGTGTGTCTTGCTCTCTCTAATACTGTCATCCTCATGATGCTGTCCAATCGTGGTCCACTTAGAGCACATCCAACCAGTAGAAAAAGCAGGACAAGCCAGCCTTGGACCCATCAGCATCCTCTTCCTCTGTCTTCTTTGTCCACCCACCCACACATCTTTATCTCTCTCTCTCTCTCTCTCTCTCACTTTCTCTCTCTCACTTTCTCTCTATCTCATCTCTGTGTCTCTCCCTCCATCTGTTTCCACTCTTCTGTCTCATGTGTCTCAGGGAAGTATTCAGGTCACAGTAATCTGCCATGAGTTCTCCGGAGATGGAGGCAGGGTGGCTCCATCCTCTTTAATAAGATGGCTGACTGATTCACCTGTCAGTTTTATAGTGCAATAGATACGGGCCTGTTTTTTCTGCTTGTACTGCCCTGTGTGTTTGTGTGCATTGTGTTTGTGTTTCCTTTGTGCATGATGTGGGTGATCGTGTGTGTGTGTCTAAAGTGGATGCTGCCCTAGTTAGAAAGCAATTGCATAGACATGCGTCAGACTAAATTACTGTAGACCCAATGAGAGAGTACAGAATGTTTTCCTTCTCAATATTACTCATCCAAGGCCATAAATACCTTGATTACCCTGTGGATAATCCAACCAAATCCACTGTTAATATATTACAGTCTTTCAGTTGTAAAAGGGCCCTTATGTCAAGCAAATAATAGATACTTTTTATTGTTTGTTTCATTTAATATATTTTTTATGTTGTTTTGAGCCCACAAGTAACTGTACAGTGGTTACACACAGTCAGTTTAGAGAATTGAGCCAGTGTAGAGAAGCCGAGCTAGAGTTTCTCAGTTCAGCATGTTTGGAGAAAAGAAACCCATTAAAAACCTACTCTGAGATGATTTTTTCTTCCATGTGTTCTGTGAAGGATGGAAGAGAAAATGAGAGAATATTACTTGTGTTTTTTATATGGGTGAAGTGCATCGGTTTAGCTTGTTGGAGTTCTATGTGAAGACACAACGCTGATCTAATAACATCTCTCCTTAGGGTGTAATTAGCCAGCCTGCATGTTACCTGGAGGCCTCTCCTAATGACCTGGCTCCATTTGTAATATTACAGTGCACCCAATCTTCTCATCCTCCTCTCCTGCCCCTCTCCTCCGTCTCCTCCTCTTCTCTCCCACCCTCCTCACATCTTGATCCGTCAACCCCTCCCCTCCTCTCCGTGTCCTACATGTTTTCTGCTCCCCATCTCTCTTTCTCTTTCTCTCTCTCTCTTTCTCTCTCACCCACTCTCTCTCCCTCACTTCCCTCAGATTTCTGTTCCACTTTTTTTGCGCCAATCATTAAAACCCATCCGACCAAACTATGATTTAAATGGCTTTAGATTGCTGTACCCATCACGGGCGTTTTACCCTAATGCGGTCACCTCGTTAGCTTATATTTTAAAGTATACCGCTGATCTTAATACTCAGGCACTACAGTGGTGCCCTTGGACAAGGTTAGAATAGCAATAGATTTCATGGAAATGCCCCCTTCCCTTTTACTGATCTAATAAGCCAAGCATGTATGGTAATCCTACCTCAAGCAGGACCTAGACTGGTGAATCAATATTAATGGTCTTATGGAGTAGAGCCTGTTTTTACATTCTTCTTGGAAAACTTGCTTTTACCCTCAGTGGTTTGTAATTCTTTGTTTGTTTGTTTGTTTATTGTTTATTGTTTGTTTATTTATTATGTTTACTGTTGGTACTTATGCCTGTATGTCTTCTAGTACTGAACATGTGCAAGAAGGCACTTCATTTGTCAGATAGATAGATAGATAGATAGATACTTTATTGATCCCCAGGGGAAATTCAAGAAATTTTTATTTTTTTAAATAAGCACGGAAATACAAACCACGTCGAGGCATGCCATCAAATGTGACCCAGTTCAGATACATAATTACTGTAAATGTCAATTATTTGGCAACATGCTGTATAGAAATTTATTTTAGCTTTTCAGTTAGCATTCAAGAACACATGGAAACAACGTGGCTGAAGACTTGCTCCTAACTTCCGCGAAATGCTGTGAAGTTTTTAGATAAGCTAAAAGCACACTTTAAGTGATGAGATGAATATTTCACTAGTGATGCCAGCGGTGATATTTCCCAGTGGACTGTGTGAGCTGTGATGGCGTGCCCGTGTATCACCCCCCTGTAGACATGTTGAGCAGGGCCTGCTCTCCTTATCCACTCACGTTTTGCACATGAGAAAGATGGAAAGCAGAGAGGTGTTGCATTCGTCTGATTACACATATATTCTCTGCTCTCTCTCTAAATCCACCCACTCTCTCTCCTATGTCTTCCTTATTCTACCTCTATCTTTCCTTCTCTCTCTCTCCCTCATGCATGTGTTTACACACACACACACACACACACACACACACACACACACACACAAACACCTGTGCGGAATGATAGAAATCTTGGTAAATGGTAAAGCAGAGAATGCACACAGCTCACTCCATCACTCTCCTCTCCACATAACATTATCACCGTGCCAGTGGACAGAGGAGTCGCGTGGTCCTACAGCTATGATGAATGAGCTCAGCACTGCACTGGGATAATAAAGGATGTTCGTACTGTACATATTCAACACAGACCCAAAGCCTGTCACAGTGCACTATGTAATGCATCCTTTTGTCCTGCTGTGAAGGCTAAAGCAAGCTCCTCGGTCTTTGAATGGACAGCAGTAAAACTATTTTTTAAGTAAGTAAGTAAGTAAGTAAGTAAGTAAAGTTTATTTTTAGAGGACGTTTAACCACAGCTCGTACTGTACATACACAAGTGCTGTACATAGTGCATTAACTAAAGAATAATAATAATTAAAAAAAAATAGATAAGTAAGTACACATACAGATCAATGATTTAAGCTAAGATGACCTCAACAGACAACACTTAATTACAGACATAACAGGGTAAGACAATTAAAACACAGGGAAGACCAATGTAAAAAGGTGCGTTTTGAGCCTGATTTTGAATAATGTGATTTTTTATTGTAGTGCTGATCAAATTAAATGGTGCATTTGGTTGCATCTTATGGGAACAGACTTTAGTTGATGTGTCTGTGTGTATTTGGTTGGTAGGGGAAAAGGTATGTAGGTGACATTTTTGCAGAACTTCTCACTTGCTCTGTCTGTGTTTGTCTGACTCACTCTCACTCACTTACTCACACAGACACACACACACACAGACAGTCACGCACATGCATACATCATTTTGTCTGGCTGTGAAGGCCAGCCAGTCACTACCTCATTGTTGTTAGCATGGGTACAACATGGTACATTTCAAATTAACTGAAAATAAACAGAAGGTAACGCCATTTTGTGGTGGGGTACTGGTTGTGGTTTTGTCTGTATGTATTTGGGTATCATCATATTACCTCATTTTGTTGTGGGTGTGGGAAGGTATTCAGGTGGCATTTGTGTGGAAATTCATACTTGCTCTTTTTCACTTCTTTCTGACTCATTCACTCTCACTCACTCACACAGTCACGCACACAGTCAACCACCCACCCACACTCACAGACAACACACACACACACTCACAGACATACACAAACACACACACACACACACTCACAGACCATACACACACACCATAGACGTTACTCACTTAAATATTCATATTAACTATTAAACAGACAACAGCAGGATTCCAGATCAAGGTGTTTTTTTTTTACTGCGCGTAGGGTCAGTACTCCTCAGCGAGACCGACAAAGAGGTATGGGGTTCTTGCACATATTTTTATAGAAACATAAACAAGCATGCTTATGAAACTTAGCGTCTTAATATTTGGCTGCATGCCCTCACCCACTTCTGCTTATTGGGTAGCTTGACATTTCAAAGCTGGGGTCCTATTAACTGCAACCGTTTCATATGTATAGGTGCAAAACAACAAGAACCGGTCTGAGGCAGCCACACAAGACTTCTCTAAGCGTCATATCATACAAGGGTCTGAGGCAGTCATCTCTCTAAACCTAAGGTCATACAGGGGTAAGATACAATGTTTGCATAAGCACTTAATAAATACAATGGTAAAATAAACATGATACATGATAGATAAAATAATAAAACAGTTTTCTCCTACACTAACTGATCTGTTAAGTTTCAAAATCAGGAGGTGTTATTGAACAATTACTGAACATAACCTTAACCAAATCCAACCCCTAACCTTAACTTTAAGCATCAATTGTAGTTGAGTGTCAGATAGTTTATTAATAATCAGGGGTGTGTTTCTAGAAAGGGTAACCTCCGTCGCAGTCTTTGAGTTAGAACTGTTATTCTTGGTCAAACATGGGCAGAAAGTTTGGTTGTTGGTACGACAGTAATCATTGAAGCATCGTTCATGGATATTTTGCAGTCAACATTTTAATTGCATTAGTCTGATTAGATTGACCCTCTCTCTATACAGGCTGTAATTAAGAAAATATTGGGACACGACAGAAACATTTTCCAATTCATTATAAGTTGGTTGTGCATTCTCAATTATTTTCTATATATGATGTAGCTCTATAGATGTTTTTATTAAATGTGCAGGACTAATTTTTTGTATCATTAATTTAAAGCCTGACATCATTAACACTGGACCATGTTTTGAACAACAGAACTTGCTATTTTCTACCAAGCAACAGCGCTTTCTAGACACAGGTAGACAAGGTCGTTTGAGTGAAAGTTGCATCTTACTATGGTGGTTTAGCAACGACAAAGCTACCTGTTGTAGAAACTGTCTATGGGGCAAAATAAATCTTGTTTTTGTTTTCTCTTTGACTTCTGTAAAGCGACCTTGATTATTATTATTAATATTATCATTATTATTAGTAGTAGTAATAGTTATATCCAAGTAAAGTGAGACCAAATATTATTCTAACCAGAGTGTATCTCAACACATAAAGTGTTCACTCCAACAGTATCGTTCCCTCCCTGAAGCGCTGCAGTGCATGTTAGAAGCTCTGAGAAAATGTAATGTTCTTGTCTCTTGTTTCCGACATTGCAGCCACGTGGAAAGTAAAGTTTGGTGATTACTCTTCATGTTAGAGAGAGAGTTTATTTTATTTATACCATTTCATCAATAGTGAACCCAAGGGCTTGAATACCCACCTTGAGCAGGCAGCCAGGCACATAGGAGGCAACAGCTGGCTACCGGCACCTCTCATTGTCTGTCTAAGATATCTTGTGATAAGAATCACTGTTTGTTTTTTTTACTGTAGGCTAGTATAATAAATGATAGATGACTGCAACTGCACAGTCACAGCAACAGTGTAGCAATATCCCCCAAAATAAATACGCTGCTGGCCATGGGAAACAATCTTACATGTCTGTCTCTGAAACTTCTTCAGCATTGTGAAACAGACCACCAGAACCACACAGTGGGTGGTGAAACTAGGTCGCTGGTTGAGTTGAGTTAATCTGCTATTTAAAACAGTCAAAAAAGCCTTTTCTGCGGAAGCATTTTGTCACGAAGTGGCAACTTTAATCAGATATACTTATTTTCCAGATATACTTTATTTAGATATAATTATGTTCTGATAAGCAGAGTCAGCATTCCTTAACTGGTTTACTAGTATAGCATCAGTACAAAATCCTCTGAAACCAATCACTATATGCAACATACATTACATAATAGTGAAACAAGAAAACAATTTGAAAGACAGATTTTTTTGACTATAACTAACATTCTTCGACCCAGAAAAGCGTTCCTTCTTCTTTTCTTTCTAAACAAAAATAATTTAGTTCATTCCAAGAGAAGGATGGCCTATGCCATATATGTCTGTTACTAGTGAGACTTAAGTATCACTTTATGGTATAATTCTTTACGGAAAGTCGTGGATATCTGTGGAATTATACATCTAATGGAATCTTGGAATCATGAAAACCACATGTGCACCTCTCATACTATAAGCACAGAACTGGTATCATTTGAGGAGCTGGTTACATTTCAAAATATGTGATCAGCAAACAGGTGTCATTCTCAGCTTCAATGCCAAAGTGAAATTAGTTCATATTTTTTAACTTAACTCTTATGTCAAGTACAAACATCTGTAAAATGTTGGATCATAGCATTACTCGGTTCTCTTGTGATTACTCGGTTCTCGTGTCATTACTCGGTTCTCTTCTTTAGGCTATCAGTATTGATCATCATAACCATTAATTCACCAGGACAACCTGTTGGCAATGCACTCAGCGGCAAAAGGTATAGTTGTGACAGAAACAAGAAGCCTCAGAATCTTTATCAATATTATCTTTATAGGTGAAATATAAACTGTATGATACTTACAGCAATACAATTTTACATTTATATATTTTTATTGTATACAGTATAACATAGTATATACAGCAGAAGCCATCGGTGATTACATACAATCTAATATATTTATGATTGATTGCAGAAATTATTGATGTAAGGAATTTTGTAAAAAATATGTTTACATGGAAAAAGTTTAAAGAGAACCTAAAGCACAGCCTTATACTCAAAATGTGATACACAAAAGATGTACATACACTTCACCAGGGGAGTAATTAATTACATGTAATGGAATTGTGATTAAATCACAATATAAATTATAATCTGCTTCAGTTACTGAAAAAATAAATTGCAGTTACTAATCAAAATGATGTTGACTACAAAAGAAGTTGCATTTAAATGTATTATTCTTGTTAAACTGGTATGCGTCTTAATGTTTAAAATAGATAACATTTGAAGAGTTCAGATGCAAAACCCTCTAAATCCGTCTGACCACTTTTCTTTTAAATGAGCATTTAAATTCAGTCTCCTATAGGTTTTTGCCTATAAATCGATATTTCAGACCAGGAAAGGAGTGGTATGTAGTGGGTTTAGAAGTTAAATTATTTGATTAGCGTATACTATGTGTGGAGAGCATCCCCTCACCATCTTTATCTCATTTTTGACATAGGTGGCATTTAGAGGCTTTTGCATCTGAACCCTTCATTTATTAATACATATATTTGTTCTCTTGTTTTCCATCTTTTGGCCATGTACAGTATATAGGCTCGATTCATTTTGGAGTTATATACTCATTACTCATTTATTTTTTTATTTGTCTGTTTCTGCCAACCAAAAGTAAACAAATGTAGTCAGTTACATTATTATTGATGAATTGGACTTATTTTGAAAAGTTCCATTATTTCATTTTAACAGGGTAGCTAGTAATATATAAGCTATTACATTTAAGTAACCTTACAGACTTTGCACATGACTCTTGTATATTCCAGTGCACAGCATCAGTCAGCCCATAAATCTTTACCGAACTAAACTCTGCAGATTTTATAAGACAGTGAGTGATTGAACATGACTTACATGCGGACATCTTCATCTGGAGAAAAGTATTGTTGAACTCTGATATCTGATTAGATCAGATCAGATCAGATAGTGGTCTGTCTAAGATAATATCACCGTCTGCTTGGCATTGAGGGAGCAAGACTGTACAGATGAACTGTTTTGATTGAGTGACCTGACTATGGACTGACGCCGCAATGTCCGGTGGGAGAAAGCATACAGGTAGGGGTTAACACAGCTGTTGATGAAGCTCACTGCCCCGGCGATATTCCCAGTGACCTTTGTGAACTGCAGGAAGTTATTTGATCCTGAAGAAATTGCCCCAATGGTCAACAAATTGTTGAGGTGGATCGGAATGGACAGGATGAAGAAAACCATGATGATTCTGAACACTAGCTTCTTCATTCTTCTGTGACCTGAGCGAACGGTCTGCTTCACTCTTCTGTGCAGGGCGATGTACAGGGAGGCCAGGATGGAGAACGGCAGCACAAACATCAGCAGGCTCTCCAGCAGGAGAGTGGCTACCTTCTCCCCATCCCACCTGTAGTGTGGTCTGCAGTGGAGCAACCCATCCCTCCACAATACTATGTCTCTTTGCACCAGAGCATGACATGACAGCAGGCCTCCAAGAGTCCATACGATTGCCAGCAGAATCCGATGACCCGTGGCCTTGACCTTGGCCCAGCGCTGTGGGTAGAGCACCTGGACGTAGCGCTGCACGCTAAGAAGAGTGACACACAGCACGCTGGTGTAGAGGCTCCAGTACACCATGTGGGCCAGAAGCTTGCAGGCCACCGAGCCCAAATTCCAGCCGTGCTGCAGAGTGTGGATCCACACGGGCAGGGTCAGCAGGGTCAACAGGTCCGACACGGCCAGGTTCAGCATCAGCCAGAGTGTGAAGCTCCCTCCCACCAGTTTGCGTCTGAGGACTTCTATCACCACCAGGTTCCCAGGCACCCCCAGGACAAAACAGAGGCCCAGCAGGGCACTGGCCACCTGGTTCTCAACCGTGACCTGCACCGTAGCGTTCATGTTGGAGATGTTGAGCTGCTGCTGCTGCTGCTGTTGCATGGTGGAAACGACTACTGCTGGTACAAGACCGCTGAGACAATAAAGTGCAATATGGGCAGCCGGTGGAGGAAGCTACTTGCAGACTTGAGCAGACTTCCTGCCCTATACGCTTTAACATTTCCACACCCTGTCAACTGTGACCTGAGAAGCTACCCTTCAAAACCAAACTCTTGTGCATGCCAGTACACATAATCAACCACAGTTCTTTTTAATCCACCCACACATGTGTGCATTCTGTCATTCTTATCTACAACCTGTCAAATATAGCAGGATATCATCTGTAGATAATGCATGCAAAGTCTTGATCTACAATACAGGATTATTTAGTTTGTTTGCAAATACACTGGGGTTTGTTCATCAAGTAGAGGCAGTAAAGTAAAAGAAGACTTTGAATGAAAAGTTTACTTTGCTTTGATGATACCGGTATGTTCAACACAATTACAAAAGGTATTTACACAAATTTCAAATATTTTGTATTTTTTAGGAACATCTAGTTGTAGACCAACTGGCATGCCATAACTATGCACACATAGAGTACTTGTAAAATCTTCAATTCTCTTTAGTTTATATGAGGAACATGTAATGTACAAATGTATAAATGATCACATCTACTTAATACTAAAATGTATGACTAAACTGAAAATAGCCATTTCTTTCCATTAGATTAGATAGTACAATACCCGGTCCAGAGAATATGAATCAGATGAGGCAGTGGGATGTCTGGGCCATCAGTGCCAGCTGCTCAATGGAGGAGAGCTGTGTACTCTGCAGTACCTGCTGTTGCAGGTACAGGTGCACGTGTCCAGGCTTATTTGCCTGTGAGGCCATCTGCCCTTGCAGGTTGGAACCTGCACATACGAATGGGATCGCACAGCTGTCAGTTGGCCAGAGCAGGTGCAGCCTGCACCCCTCATACAGAACGGCAGGGCTGGCAACTTTTACATTGAGACACACACAATTGACATATACACAGGCCTTCACCGTCTTCACTTCCTTTATTGGATTTGTCATTTTTTTGAAGCTGACAGCAAGATGAGAGATCTAATAGTAGTAGTAATAATAGTAAGTTTATTTATGTAGTGCTTCAAGTCAAAAGTACACAGCTCTGAGAACGAAAGTACAAGCAGCAGCAGGCTCTCCAGTGGGAGGGTGGCCCTGAGCTTCATAACTCATTTGTTGGCAGTGGAGCAGGCTGGTGTTGCAGACAGAGGTGCAGGACCCACTGGAGGCCCGGGAGGATTCTCCACCCTTTAGGCTGATGCTCTGCTCTGCCCTGACATTGTGCATGGGCCACCAGGATGTACTGTACAGTAGCGCTGCCTGCACACTAAAGCCAGTATCACACAGCACACTGGTGATGAAGCTCAAGCATACCATGGTGAAAAAGAAAGCTGGTTGTGTTACCGTAAAGAGCAGCACCAATGACACTGTGGCTGAGTTCCTGTCCCTTACTGGGAAACACTCTTAAAAACGCACACACACACACACACACACACTGACCATGGTAGATGAGACTGCATCATAGGTATAACTATTCATAGGTATGTGTTTGAGTAAAATTAACAGTTTTGTTTTATTTTAACTACTGACAACATTTCTCCCAAATTTTAAATAGAAACATTGTCATTTAGAACATTTATTTGTAGAAAATAGAAAATGGTCAAAATAAAAAGATGCAGTGTTTTCAGACCTCAAATAATGCAAAGAAAACAAGTTCATATTAATTTATGAACAACACAATACTAATGCTTTAACTTACGAAAAGTTCAGAAATCAGTATTTGGTGGAATAACCCTGATTATTAATCAGCTTTCATGTGTCTTGGCATGCTCTCCTAGCCTGGATACCAGACTAAAATACTAGAAATACTATTTTTTGATTGGCTGGCAGAGGGCTATTCATTCTGTACACTGGGGCTCCTATGAAGTAGATCTGGTAAAAAAATCAATGTAATATCAATGTAAACGATGATTGAACTGACAAGAAGCAGACTTCGCAACAGTGATTACCCATTATTTCTGCATACCTCAGCAGATGTTATCCCTTGCATAAATCCTCATGTCAGATCCATTAAGTGGTTTTAATACTGTCCTGTAGTGAGAATGAACATCAGCTATTAGGTACTCAAGGTCATGGGGCCCATGTCCTAATGTTCTCCCTCAGTATTTTATCTGTGTCGTTTTCAAATTTTAGTCTTGTAGCACTTGACACACCTGCTAATTCAAGCTCCTGAAGTTAGTTACTTTTAAAAAAAATTCAACTTTCAATGTTCTAAGGGGATGATAAAACAAAACAAAAAAAGATATAATACTTTTAAGTTGTCTACAGGATGACATAAAATTGGCTGCACAAACAAAACAAATTGGGTGAATAACCCAGGTTGGCCAATTTGGCTCTCTCAGTTGACTTTTCTTTGATTTTTTCCAACTTCAGACATGTCCAGAGGGGATCGTAAAAGAGAAAAGTTGGATCTAACACTTAAGTTGGTCACAATGTGGCATACTACTGCAAGAAATAGGAAACATGGGTTTACATTTTATGCTGTCCTTCCAAACTGTAATGAAATTAGTATTTTTATAGACAAATCGCTACTTAAGTTCATTTTAGAGCTGAATATAGGGAATTGGCCAAGGGATATCATCAAGCGCCCGCCCTATTCTTATGGAGTAACCCCTAGACAACAGCAAAGAAAAAAAAATAACCGACAAAACCAGGTTCACCAAGATTTGGCTCCCGGACTATGATAAGCATAGCTTATTGTCATGGTTATAGGTAGTATATTTAACTGAGTGAAAAAGTATTTGAAGTATTATTATTTATTTTATTATCTAAGTATTTGAAATACTCTAAATACTACAATAGATTTGTTCCAATCCTGCAAAATACAAATGATAAAATATGTTAAAGTAATTACCGCAAATACGTTCTTAAAATACATATAATTAAAATACTGCCCATGTCTGCATACAGTATAAACACACATACACACAGAACATGCAAAAAAGAGTGCCTTGTTCCACTTCCGAGACTGTGTTTAGTAGTGCCGTGCTGTTGTGTGATGTTAGCCAACAGTGAGCGAGGCTGGGCATGCGTGCCGTGGCGGTGGCGCACACAGATGGCTAATTTTAAAAATTCATACAGTCAATTTGTCAGCGCGCTTGTTGTAGCCGTCGCTACTGCTGCTGCTGCTGCCTCACTGGCTGCACGTGCCAGCGTGTGAGAGTGTTTGTGCTTATGCTCCTGTGTGTGTGTGTGTGTGTGTGTGTGTGTGTAGGTGTAGATTTCTATAAGTGCACCTATATGTTCATTTGTATTTTTTTTGTGCTGATTTAAAATTGCATATGTGTAAACTCAGTAGGGCATGTGTGTGTCAATGTGAATCTGCATGTGTGTAGGTGTAGGTGTGTGTGTGTGTGTGTGTGCCTGTGGGTTTGCATGTGACTCAGGCAGCCTTTGCCTCATGCGTTGCCACATGCGTTTTCACAACGTCAGAGGGCACACTCTTTAATGTGCTCCTTTGGTAAGGAACTGTGTGCTGCTTACGGACATGGCTGTTTGTAGAAAAGGACAAGCATCTGTTGCCGCTCTCCACTTGCAAGCCATAGAAAGATCTGCACTCGACTGTTGAAATGCATGATACACATTCTTTCCAATAGTTTCATTATTTCTGGTAGTTATTGAAGACTCAAACTATAATATAATCAGCAATAATTGTATTATGAGTTGCAGAACTGTAGCCTTCAGTGTTAATATACTGTATATATAAAAACAACATTGTTGCAATACAGTATCTAGCTCTCTGTTGGCTTTGGAATTTTATATGTGCGTTTGCATTTTAGTTGAATTCAGCAGAGCAGGCAGGTCAAGCATGCCAACCGCCTACCTTCGAAGTGAAGGGACAGAGAGGGATTTACACACACACACACACACACACACAGAGAGGGATTTACACACACACACACACACACACACACACACACACATACACACACACACACACACTCACTATCCATTATTTACCAAGGTCTCCAAAGTCTCCTGGTCTTAAGGCCTCTGCTCTGACACAGCTGAAAAGGCACATGTCCATGCTCCTCTAGTCAAAGTCTTCACACACAAACAGGCTAACAAGTAGTCCTTTTAACTTTCCCTCTCATCTTCGTAGCATGCAAAGTCCACCAGTCTTCCAAAGCAGTCGATGTGTTACTGTATGGTACAAGTCCACCAGTCTCCCAAAGCAGTCGTTGTGTTTATGGTACAACTTCATGGCAGCCCTTTTGTATCCTCCTTCAAGTGTCAGATATGACTGTTTCAAACATCCTGTAAAGTGCACTCCTCTCTGTTCTGCTGTCTGTCTGTCTGTCTGTCTGTCTGTCAGTCTGTTGTTTCTCTCTCTCTCTCTCTCGCTCTCTCATTTCTCTCTCTCTTTTCTGTCTCTCTTACTGTAGCTGTGCCAGGACCTGCCTGATGAACACAGACCCATTTACACTTGAACTTGAGTCAAATATTCCTAAAGGTACTTCTGCTCTGTGACAGAAATGTTTAGTTTAAGGACTATCATGACTGAAAAATCAGACAGCCCGTGGCCTACCGGTTAGCGCTTCAGACTTGTAACCTAACCCTCACTGCTGCGCCACTGTAGCAGGCAGCTCACTGTGCCGGGATTAGTGTGTGCTTCACCTCACTGTGTGTTCACTGTGTGACGAGTGTGTTTCACTAATTCACGGATTGGGATAAATGCAGAGACCAAATTTCCCTCACAGTATCAAAAGAGTATATATATTTATACTTATATATATAAATCATTGTCTTGTCATCATTGCCATCCACTGACTCAAGTCTGTTATTTATTTATTTACATGCACATGTTTTCATACATATTTACATGAGACACTGGTCTTATGATGTGTTCAGATGACATGTATAATACAGTAATTCTGATTCTAATTGCCAGAGTGCTTGCCATGCAAACCCATCTATTGTCATTTGTAAATGTGGGCAACATACAGGTACTGTAGGGTACATGTGGCAATGAAATCTTTTTGTAGCAGTTTTTTTTTTGCAACAAGGGACTGTGTCTTTTCATAACTGTCGAGTGTTAGGATGAACCACAGAGTCATACAGTACTTGAAAGAGAAGTCTTCTCCAGTGCCAAAGTTTCTGGCAGGTAATCAGTAACATCCTTTATTCAGTTGTTCAGAGTGTCACCGTTACTATCCAATCCTTGATTGAGTAGCAATATCTGTTTCCCAGTATCTTATATAGGATAGTTGCATTTGGAAGAATGCTTTCATTTTTTTTAAAAAACATTTAGTACAGCCTACCATTTAGCACATATTCCATTCTTTTAATACCATACATCCTTTTCATACATGAAGCAGAACTGGCACAAAACAAAAATGTAATCATTTATGAAATGCTGATGTGGTATGAGAGAAAACTAGTTTCTTTGTGATTTGGGCCTGGGTAGAGTATAACAGCAAGCATGAACCTGGCTTGAACCAGCTCGGTTAAATTAGAAGTGTAATTATGCAGATTGACAGTGTGCTGCTGGGTAACTACAAGGTACACAAAGACGGCTCAACCAATCCCTTAAGTAAGAGCCTGGTCCTTCGAGAATAGTCTGTTTTATTGGTATTGGTGTACACTGAAACTTAGGAGAGAAGTTAAATATATATCAACTGGTGCGCAATATAGGCCTAATGGTTGGCCAGATTTGTTATTGACTCTAGACACAATGAGAGGGAAGATTGTTGAAATACAATAATGTAACGCATTTTTAATAAAATAAAAATGAATAAGCTCAATTTGTCATACAGTGGGTTCATAGGTTCAAATGCGTTCAGCACACAAATACTAAGGCCTAAAATATCACATTTCCAACATAGTCCATCTCTCTCTGGAATCCTTTCTAAACACATTCAAAGTGGACATCACATCGCAGCTGGACATCATTCCTTTTATGGTGCTGGTTTCCTTCCTGTCCCTGTCGCTGTGCATGGATCAATGAGGGGGGAGGGAGCATGGAGTTGAGCGAGAGGAAGAGAGAGAGAGCATCTCACTGAAGTACTTCAGCATCTCTTCATAGGAATCTCAGTTAGCTGGTGGGCTCGCATCACACAGTCGTGCGAGAACGCCTATCACGACGGGAGTAGGCTACATCTCTTGGAAAGTATGATATGCGGAATAAAGGAGGAGTTTGACAAATTCAAGTGATATCACAAGCAACCTACTTTTAAGGGAGAAGGAAAAGAGGCGTTTTACATCCTCTAGGCGCGGAGGTTTGTTTTGCATTCTGTCTCTTATCGAGCTTAACGAATTTATTGTCATGTTTTCGGTTAACAAATCAGTGGAATGAGTTCTTCTCCTTTTGTTTCCACGCAGCATGGGAACTGCCGTGTCCAAGAGGAAGAATTTAAGGAACGATGCGATTTCTTCTGTTGCCGCAAAAGTTAGGTGAGTCGGAGAGTGCAGTGCTTCTTGCCGTGTGGCAGCAGAAGTGCGGCAGGCTATCGAGATGAGAGCGAATCTATATGAAGCTCCAGTAGACAGATAGAAATAACTAGACGGATACAGATAATTAACTATTTTTACCTTGCTTAGCCTGCTAATTAGACGTGATATGTTAGCTATTGTCTTCGGTTATTTTTGTTGTGAATATAAAACACTCTGCAGCCTCTAGGCTACTGTCTGCAAATATAATTTCACAAATATTAAAACACTGAGATGCCCATAAAAGTAGATGGGATGTGATTACATATGATAGATTGCATCTGAACAGTAACTAAATTGGAAATATGAGCCAGTCAGCAAAGCAATGCTTTCTAATTTATTGTACAACGCATGATTGCATATTGTGCAAAGAAAGTCTTCTAGGTCTGCTGTGTGTACATTTTATTTCACAGTCATATGCATGTATAGGCCTATAATGCAATACATACATACTGTATATCTGAAAAGAAAATAACACCATATTCAGAGAATTGCTGAATGGGAAGAAAGCTCATCAGTAAGGTTTTTTGTTTAAAAACACTCCAACTGGATAAGGGTGAAATTGTACAATAATGTTCTAATGGGTTTGCAAAATCTCCTAAAAATGAAAAGAAAATATTAACATGGAATTAGCCTACACTGCATATCCTATGATCTCACTTGATAATTACAGTATGAATATGTTCAGACCAGTCTCAGGTTAATGTTCTGTAACAGCGTATAATCAATCAATTGCATACAGTATATGCAAATACAAAAAAAGAAAAGATGGTCTCACATTGTGCTTTTGTACATTTTATTGCAGTAGTATGGTTTTGTCTGAGAGGAGTCGGCCAAAAACCAGAGCCACTGTGCCCCACCACCATTCTTTTTGCATATGTTAGTGTTCATTTCAGAATGATTCACCTCAGGCAATCTTGTTGGTGCCAGGGTGCCACCTTTTCATAGATCATGGCGAGAGCAGTGCGTATCAGTCACAGAACCCTGGAAGGAATCTGATTTTTCTGTAGAGAGTAGGCTATGTTATGATCTCTAAGTATACAGTATGCTCCTGGTGTCAAAGCCCTTTGTTAGGATGAAGCATCCCCACTGCATGGCATTTATAGTAATATTCTCAGTCATTTGCACAATGTTTAACACATCAGCTCATTCTTTAAGGTCTTCAGTTCTCAGTCTTTCACTCACACACACACACACACACACACACACACACACACACACACATGCTGCACCTATGTAGTCCAGGGGTTACTCTATCCTTGTGTGGTGGCGAGCGATTACGAGTACTGTGAAGAAGATCAGGAGTTTAGCTCACCTCTTAGGTGAAATGAACACTTTAAAATGGTAATGCAACCGCGAGAGCCACTAAAACACTGTGGCCATGTAATCACAGACACAATACTGGTCAGCTCAGTCTTGATAGGCTGCGATTACTGAGCCACTAAACCCCCACGTTACTCTCATAACACCCAGTGATGTCATGCGTAGGCCTCATATATCTCTCCCTGGATCAGTTACAGTTTTCTCTGCTGACTCCTCTCTGACTGTCTGACTGCATGAATGAGAGGATTAACAGGCCTTGCTACCCACAGCGTACCGGAGAATGGGTGCCGCCGCAGGTGATGGACTGCACTAGTCAATTATTCACATGTGACAATTATCACATCAGAAGGTGCCAAGCAATCACTGTGCAGTTACGGTCAGTCACATTGTTGGATGGATGCTGGAAAACAGAAGCGGTGATCATTTGTGGCCACGATGACGCCGCAAGTTATTGAGTCAGCCCACCCAGCTAGCCCACGGGCAGCTTATTGGCCCTTTGGCTGTGTTGACCTGTGCTTTCACGCAGAGAGGCCCGGAGCAACATGCTAAGCCTGCAGACGGATGCGATCATTTATTCATCCTCTGTTTGTCTATTATTCATCGGCTCAGCCGGCTGGCTGTTGGCAGAGACCCGGCGCAGGTCGTTGGCATCTCGTGGTGGGAGCCTCTGGTGCCAGTGACCCCACTTGGTGGATGACTGGATCACCAAGATACCATAATAACTAGAAAGACATTTTGGGCCACTTATCTTGTGCTAATGTAACTTAGGTGTACCACTAAACAGACGCAGGGAAGAGATTCAGAAGGATCTTTTTTTTGAAAACTGCAACCTAGTTTAACACACTTAAGTTATAGATAATCTCTTCCTTATGATACTTCATGGTTTTGCTTGTGCGCTGTGGATGTATTTAAAACCACCTGAGTTTCTCTATGGAGATAATGACCTGTTCTAGCACGATAGCATTCAGCATACACTCCGCGAGGGAGCCTGGTGCAATTAAAAATGCTAACTCACTGCACAGAGTGACAGTCCCTGGGGCAGAGCCGCTCAATTATACGCCAAACATCCAGACAGCTTCATTGTTTGCTAGGACTTTGACTTGAACACACACTTTTCTGTCTTTCTCTTGTCTTATCATTTCATATTTGATTTTCATACAGAAATAGAATATACTTTAAATAGCGTACAGTACATTCAAAAGTGTGGATATAATAATAATAAGATGAACTCAAAATACACCACTATACGCCGAATATACAAGTTATGTTTCCACATGCCAGGATACTTTCATCAGCACGCTGGTAGCATATTGTTCGATCTGAAGTGCTTGCAGCTAGTGTCTGACAATTGGTCTTCACATTGGACTACCACACCAGGTCCAGAATAATCAGTGAGGATACAGCATTCATTGTATAAATACATTTGCTTTAATAGACAGACAAGAAAGAACATGGTCCTTATTGTTGGCCTACAGTGAGATCGAGATGAGACTATTCCAGGTCTCAGGGAAGTGAGACTCATTGATTTACTTGATGGTGTTGTTCTGGAGATAGAATTTTCACCTGAGTTCACTGTCTCCCTGCTCACAAGCGCGAGTGCTGTGAAACCAGGACAGTAAGTCCTCGGCAGTCGTGTAATTGATGCTTGTCAGTGTGGCCCCTCTGTCCCACTGCGTCAAGCGGAGGATGTGTTCTTCTAAATGCCTTCGCTCCCTCCCTCCTTCCCTCCCTCTCTTCCTCTCTTTCTCCCTCTGTCTTTCCCCATTTTCCCACTGTGTTTCTCTCTTCTTCCCTCTCCTTTTCACTCCCTCTCTCTCTCGCTCCCTCTCTCTTCCTCCACTCTCCTTCTCTCTCTCCCTCTCTCTCTTTCCCTCTCTCCTTCCCTCTCTCTCTCCCTCATTCTCTCTCTCTCCCTATCTCTCTTGGTAGCTGTGCTGGGTTATTGGGCTCATTGTAAGGGCTCTAATTACCGGCTGCGGCTTGCCAGCCGTGCCGGAGAGTGCCGGGTGTTTGTGATGAGCCGTGTAATTAATGGCACTGCCGGTGCCTCTGTGTGCACCATGTCAGGGCTCACTTGGGCACTTGAGACCCGACCACAGCTCTGTGGCAAGGGGGTTGGGGGGGTTGGGTGGCAGAAATGGAAATTAAATAGTGTGCATATTGCCGGCTAGCTAAAGACTAAACATGATAATGTTTAATGAAACAATCAGGAAGACACTCGTCACACAAACACTGGTACCCGCATAAGGACTGACTGTGCCTGGGTGTGAGGGCTGCTACTGGCGTTTGGGGAGCTGTCTGTGGCTGTGTGTCTCTCCATGTGGAGCACCGAGTGAGAGTGGATGGTAATAGGGGAACAGCGGGGGGTGGATGCCTCAGATGGAGAGGGAACAAGGCTCCAGAGCGGAGGGTGTTGTGACCCAGGATGTGTCAAGCGGCTGAGCTGACATTAATTCCCCAGAGCGGCGATGACAGCAACGTGGAGCTGTCTTGATTGAAGGGGTGAAAAAAGTAGAAACGTGGCCTGCCTGTTAGTCTTTGACCAGCCATGAGAAAGTAAGCAGTGCACGTCGGGGAGGAAAATGGAGGCTTAAAGAGGGTGCCTGTGAGAGTGTCATAGATTGAGAAACAGGTCATGTGGTGGTGGATGCTTGCTCTCCTCCCAGAGCCCCAGCAGATAGGGCTCATGATGACCTCCTTTCCAAAGTAAGAGGACCACACCACACGCCACAGCCCAACTTTTCATGTCACCGAGATGCACGGTGCCAGTGCAGACAATCACACAATGGAGGTGGGGAAAAATGGGTCACTGGTGCCCGTGCAAACCAAAGAAGTGGAGCTGTTGCACTGGTGGGAACATGGAGCTGTTGCACTGGTGGGAACAGTACATGAAGGGCTGCAGGCCATGTCCATGGCTGAGCTTCCTGTTCCATTCCATGTGTGTATTTACTGGCTCTGCGGCGCGTGCAGCATATGTCTCCATTGTGGCTCGGCTGTCAAGGAGGACTGTCCCCAGGCGTGGTGTGGCTCTTCGATAGAATCTGAGCATCTACACCTCGCTTGCTGTGCTATGCATTAAGCTATTGAGTGCAGTCTTAATATCACAGAACTGTGAAAAGCACACTCTCTCTCCGTCACTCTCTCTCTCTGTCACTCTCTCTTTATCGCTCTCTCTCTCTCTCTCTTCCTTCCTCCTCCACGTTCATTCCGATGCGATCAGGTTCTCCTCTCCTCGTTATCCCCTCTTCTCTTTCTTCTTCCTCTGCCCTTATCTTCTATTTTTGGTGTTGTGCGCCATGCATCCCCCCTTCCCCCCTTCCGCTGTGTTCCCAGTCTTCCTCCTCTCCTCCGTTTTCCTGTCCTCTGCCCACCACCACTACCACCCCTCATCGCTCTGTCACGTGGCTTAAAACATGTGTGAGGCTCCCTGATGCAAAAAATGCCAACCATATCTTCAGATTACTGTAGTAGACAGGACAGGGACTGTGTGTGTGTGTGTGTGTGTGTGTGTGTGTGTGTGTGTGTGTGTGTGTGTGTGTGTGTGTGTGAGAGAGAGAGCGAGAGAGAGCTCACATCTCACCGCTCCTCTCCTTGCCCATGTTTTATTCATGTTTTAATTTTCCCTGACTGAGTAGCTTTTTGTTGCGTTTAATCAAACTTCACTGTTTCTTCATTAAACACACACAAAAAAATGTGCCTGGTGCGAACGCTGAGGTAATTGACTCAGCAAAGTGCTGTGGAAGTGAGCGTGGAGCGCGGCAGGACTGGGGCCTCGGACACCGGTGGGACTCGGCATGATGAGGGTGGCCGAGGGAAGATTAGGAATGTCAAACGGAGATTAGCGCCGTAAAATTGGGAAACATAAGCCCCGCGTTCCCGTAGCCATCAGGGAACAGTAAATTGTCTGCGCTGGGCCCTGTGTGATATGGGGTTGTTTGAGGCTGTGGCGTAGCTTTGACTGTGTGTACCGCTGCCTTTGGTTCCTCTGTGGCTCACACAGCACTGCTGCTTTTAAGCACGCATCTCCCCAAACTTCTGGGATATAATGGAGCGGATCTTCTCCACTTATCCCTTCATTTCTCTCTCTCTCTATCTCTACTCTCTTCCTGCTTCCCCCCTTTTTTCTCCTCTGTTTTCCTCTCATCCCATGTCTCCCCCTGTACTGCCCCCTCCCATCTTCTTCTTCACTCCACTCACTCTCCATCTGTGTGTGTGTGTGTGTGTGTGTGTGTGTGTGTGTGTCTGTGTGTCTATGAGGCTCTATGATTGTGAGTGTTTATAGTTATTTTTTTCTCTCCACTCTCTTTACTTTTTTTTCCCTCCGTGGGAGTGGTGCACGTGCAGCCTCGTGTTTAATTATTGAGAGTGTAGTTTGCGGGGAGAGAGAAAGAGAGAGAGAGAGAGAGAGAGAGAGAGAGAGAGAGAGAGAGAGAGAGAGAGAGAGAGAGAGAGAGAGAGAGAGGGGGAGAGGGGTTTGCGTGGATCCACCGACACTCCAATCCCATTTCTCTGCGTTCCCCCAGGGATGCACAGCGGCTGTTTGGCCATGATTATAGGTCTGTGTGTCTCCGTGGGTTACAGGGAGAATAAGGGGGAGTGGAGTTGTTCAGCCTCTCTCTCTCTCTCTCTCTCTCTCTCTCTCTCTCTCTCTCTCTCTCTCTCTTTTCCCAGATGAGTCCAGATGAGTGTAAATGCTCACTGGTGGTCTCACATGGAGGCGCACGTGGCCAGGTGGTGCTGTGGTGATGAAGCCGGCCAGCAAAACTAGTTGTTGTCGTTCTTCTCACTCTGTTTACACGGTTGTTTGGTAGAGCACCGTGCCAAACACAAAAGCAATTATTTTTCCATTAGATATTATCAAAGCCAAATAAACACAGAAGAAAAACGGTTGTTGAGAGCAGGCGTCAGTTTATGATTTAGCAAAATGGAATTTTTTTTCTTTGCTTCTCAGATATTGGACATATTCATAGTCTATGCACGGTTGTAAATAAATTCCAAATAAACAAACCCACACTGCGTTTGATGTCTGCGTGTTTTACGTTTAATGTCTGTAAGTGTTATTTGCTCCTGGTGTGTGCAGAAATAGAAAACGAATGCCACAGATAATTATGTTTATAGACAGTGAAACAACCTTGTTAGACTGTAAGTGCTTCTTAATGGTCCTTCCCAAATTAAACTCCTCCAAACTAATCAGTGTCAGTGACAGTTACAGTTACATTAAAAGTAAACAAACAAACAAACAAATAAACAAACTTGCTGCCTGCACACACCAAACGGTGTCCTCCGAGCGAGCTGAATTTAGTGCTCTGATTTGCATCTGGTTAGAGCACACAGTGTCGGCACGGAGATTTTAAGTGGGACAAGGACACGATTAAGGAGGGAACACGAAAGAGCAGTTCTATTTTCACAAGGACAAAACCAGTGGACACAGCGGTCCTTCCATTCACCACCCCCACCCCCCTCCCCCTCCCCATCTTCACTCTCTCCTTCTCTCCACGAGCCTTCTCTCCAATCTCATTTCTCCCACACTGATGGCGGCAGGGTGATATTAGTTGCCTCCGTATATGAGCGAGTCTTCGGCAGGGCAGAGAAGTGATTTGCTGCTGTTGAATTCTCACCCAGGAGACCCATCTTCCACTGATCCCCCAATGCCTTTCCTCCTCCGACACTGTGCCACAATTGTGCCTGGTGTGTGTGTGTGTGTGTGTGTGTGTGTGTGTGTGTGTGTGTGTGTGTGTGTGTGTGTGTGTGTGTGTGTGTGTGTTTGTGTGTGTGTGTGTGTGTGTGTGTGTGTGTGTGTGTGTGTGTGTGTGTGCATATACTGTAAAAGTATTAGCCTGCTATAAAAACCACTGGGAAATCAGTGTTGGTGCTTGCACCTGCATTGTCCATTATTCATTTTACTGCTCTGTATACCTTTAGATTAGAAAATCCCACAGCCCATTGCATGTCATGTGGATGTATACAATGGGGTGGAAAAGAGGGAGGAGGTAGTGGACAGGGAGAGGGAGGAAGTGGACCAGAGAGAGGAGAGAGGGAGGAGGTGGAAGAGAGAGAGAGAGAGAGAAGGAGGACAGAAGGGGAGGAGGAGGAGAGGAAAGGAGAGATTGAGAGGGAGATGGTGGAGAACAGAGTGAGACAGACACATACGGTGTGCTTGGTGAAATATGCCTACAGATGGAGGGTAAACTATCTCAACTGAGAACAGAGGTGGTTGTTTGGCAGCACCTGCTGATGCCTGTTCTGTTCCCTACTTTCTGCAGAGCAGCCCGAGCATTTGGAGAGTACCTGTCTCAGAACCACCCAGAGAGCCGCAACGGATCAGGTATGTGAGCTTAGCGTTAGCCTTGCCATCTGCACCCCCATCATGTTGACATTGGACATGTAAGTACAGAAAGCCTGTTCTGATAGCTTTTAACAGTCCAGTCAATATCTGTTCATACTGTACAGTGTGTGCTGTGAGTGGTCTGTTTGGGAGTCAGATGGTGGTTACTAGAGCGATCCTGGTGTAAGCCCATCTGTGCAGACTCTGCCTGTCTCTCCATCCTCTCCATTTGTCTGCCATCTTCTCTGTGATCTGAGCTTTTTTATTTCCAACACTCCACTTCCACTCCCATTTATTAGAGAGCTTCATTGGCTCCCTGATGTTAGCCCAACTGTTGCCAAGGTGCTGATCTCAGAAGACAATATTGCTATAAAACTCTCTCTCTCTCTCTCTCTCTCTCTTTGTATCTCTCTCTCCTTCCCCTCACTGTTTCCTTTCCTTAGCGCACCTGCTGTCTGACACATTCATTGGCCAAGATACGGACTCACCAGACTTAAGCAGGCTGCACAATAATAACCTTCACCCTTACGCGTGTGCTACAACTCCACCTGCCAAGCCCAGCCAAGCTCAGCCCAACCACCTGGCTCTACCTAACACCACCACCTCCACCACCACCACCACGGCAGGCGGCAACACCACCAGTGGCGGCACCGGGACCGGTAATACCTGCTCGTTGTCCACCAAGCGCCACCTGTCGGTGGAGCGCAGCTTCTCCTCCGAGAGTGACTCCCAGCCACCGCCTCCACAGGCACTGGCCAGCGGCGGGGGCAGGGGCAGCGCAGCAGCGGAGGGACCGCACAAGCCGGCGCGCGTCTACACCATCACCCGCGAGGGAGGCATGCTGGGGGGCCGCGGGAGCGAGGAGAGCCTGGAGCTGGACGTGCTGAAGCCCGCGCAGGGCCACGCCGTGACCACAACGACCTCGTGCCACCAGCCGCAGCCGGGGATTGGTCAGCCTGCGGCGCTGCGCGGTCATCACCGTGGCGGCGGCAGCAGCAGCAGTGGGCACCACCGCGGAGGCAATGGCCACGGGCAGCAGCAGCAGCAGCAGCAGCAGCATGCCAACCCGGGCCAGCCCCTGCAGAGCTCAAGGAGTGCCCACAACATCCGCGAGTGGAGCGGCCGGCGGGGAGGCTCGCGCGAGGACTGCAGCCCCGACTGCGTGACGGCGTGCATCCGGCCGCCCTGCCGCAGCCAGCGCTCGCTGGACCTAGACACCTCGCCGCGGGGGGACACCGGACGCCACCGCAAGAAGCTGGAGAGGGGCTACAGCGAGGACCGCACCTGCATGGACGACAGAGGTGAGAGCGAAACACCTGCATCTCACAACTCAAGGACTTCCGCTCAGCGGCTGCACTCTCCAGTTGTGTCTCCAGACGGTGAAAATAGGTGCGGCCAAAGTTAGTCTGAGAGTCCGAGTAAAGTCCTGTGTCTGTGTCCCACACACATGGCGCGTGACGACAATCGTGCCATCGACACGGCATGTGTGTGTGTGTGTGTGTGAGGGGGGGGGTCATGTGCCTCCCAATAATTGTGATCTGCAATTATTATGCAATTATCATCAATGATCTGCATGGAGGAGCATACCTCTTTCTTACGTCTTGACAGTATGATTCACTTTTCATGAAAACATGTGCAAGCCGAGGTAGGTCATAGAGATCATAGAGATGATGTAGAGGGAAATGTTTTTCATAGCGGGTCCATTAGCACATTGGTCCTTCACTTCTCTTCTTACTGATGCACTGCAAATGGGTACAAAATGTGTCTCTCTGGTGCAAAACAACATTACCAAATATAATGTACTTTTTCTGTTTCCTGTCATTTTAGAGGACAATGCCAACAACTGGTTCCCCAAGGAGAACATGTTCAGCTTCCAAACGGCCACCACTACCATGCAGGCGTGAGTATGGGGAGGAGCGAAAACATTCTCACATGGTTTTATATATAACGGAGTCGGGTCGGAGGCGTGGGTCGGGTGGCTGAGGCGGAGGGTGAGGACCGGAGAGCGGCAGGGGGGTTGGGTCACGACCCGCGTTCATGAGTGCTAAGTGTTGATAAGGGGGTTCGGAGGGCGTGGGTTGGGGGGGGGGGGGGGTGAGGATCGGAGGCGGGGGGTGTTGGGTCACGACCCGCGTTGATGAGCGGAAAGTGTTGAGAGGCACAGCGGGTCCCCCTTGTGAAGTGAAGGGCTGCTCCATTGTCTCGTGTGCTTTCTCCGGGAGTCTGCACTTCTGACTGGTTAATTAGCACTCGTCTCTCGTCAGGTAGCAATTAAACGACCCCGCAGCACCACACAGGCCTCCGCCTCCTCACCGAGGGCGCCTCGCACAGTCTGCCTCTCCTCCTCTCCCTCGTCATCCTTCCTCTATCTCTTTTCTTTTCTTTCTTTCTCTCTTTCTTTCTGTTTCTCTCTCTCTAACTCTCTGATTTCGCGGTCAGAGGCCCTACCTCCCACACTCTCTCCGGCTCTTCCAAATTTGACACCCGTTCTGTATCTTTGTGTCTCGGCGTGTGTCACAGTCTCGCATCCCTCCACCCACCCTCCTCCTCCATCCTGACGCCCATGCTCTCACACCCCTTCATTTGGAGCTTTGTCACCGTGACACACCTTGGCTCGGTCCAGTCTTGGTCTTGAGGCGTGCTGCAGGCGAGATGCAGGCGTGCTGCAGCTTAACTCCTTATGTGTGTGTGTGGTCAGCGTCTTGTTCGTCTGCTGGTGTTCTGAGGAAACACTTCCTGAATGATAAACCCTGTTCATTGATATGTGAGCATCAGGTTCTCTTGTATCCTCAAACTTCTTTTGTCCTCAATTTCTAACTCCTGTCTCTCTCTTTCCTTCCTTCCCCCCCCCCCCTTCCTCTGTCTGCACCCTTTCTCTTGGACCTGAAGTATATCGTGAGTAACCCTTTTAAAGTACACACCATTTCACACCTGCCGGTCCACTGCCCAGCCCACCCTCCAGTCTCCTGACCTCTGTATCAGCCTGTGTTTGCCGCCGTCTCCTGTCCTAAGCCTTCCCCTGCGTTGGTCAGAGTGTTTGAAGTTATCACTTTATTATGCAGCTCAAAATTCCCAGATTGTAGGATAGAACTTTATTGTCACATTGTCACAAGTACCAGTGAAATTGACCATTTTTTTTTTGGTAGGATTGTCAGAGTGAGCAGCATTCTCTTCTTTTAAAATTCTCTTCTCTTCTTTTATTTTAAAATTTAAACTGTAAAACATCAAGACATTTGTTTTACGTGTTAGCAGATTTCTGTTATGAATCTCTATGAGTGTGTGTTGGCTCTGGAACAGCTGTGTCTTAGACAGTAATGGGTTAGCTTAGCCGAGATAAATGCAGCACAATAACCTCAGCGTTTGAATCTTCGGTTAAGGTTTAATGCGAAGCAAACCGTTTAGAGTGGGAGTGCATGTAGCATGGCAGCAGAGGGGGAGGGAGAGAATATTGAGTGAGTTTGATTTAATCATTAAATACTTACAATCACACTCCCACACACACTTACACCCACCCACACACGCACGCACGCACGCACGCACGCACGCACGCACGCACACACACACACACACACACACACACACACACACACACACACACACCTAAACTTCCATTAAGACTCACATTTAAAAAAACAAAAAGAACCCATCAGCCTGTCAGTGATTAAAGCCCATATCTTTAGGACATAACTGTATCCCTGACAACAGCTGTCAGTGGTGAAGACAATTGCGTTTGTCAGTCTGTCAGAGGCGATATTTCAGTGGCAGTGCCTGTGATGGCACAAGACACCCTACACCCCCACACAAGCATTGTGCCGTCGCAACCCTGTTCCCGTGGAATGTGACTTTGTGGTCCGTCTGTGTTTGTCGTCAAGCTACTGTCCCTAATACCTGGCTCAGAGAGTAATATGTGTGTGTGTAAATAGTGTGTGTGTGTGTGTGTGTGCGTGCGTGCGTGCGTGCGTGCGTGCGTGCGTGCGTGCGTGCGTGCGTGCGTGCGTGCGCGTGTGTGTGTGTGCGTGTGTGGTCAGTCCGTGGTTGGTGAGAAACACCTGTTGTGGCTTTAACCCTAATGTGCGTCTCCCTCGTCTCCTAAACCACCTGGTTCCTCTTGTGTGTGCCTCACTAGACCCCTCCCCCCCCCCCTAAAAAGGAAACTTACCGTGTCCCCCAATCCCCCACACTGCCCCACCCCACCCCACCCCACATCCCCTGAGGCTGTAGCCCTCTTAACTGTGTGCCACGTCCCAGCAGGGCTTTCCGGGGCATTGCCGAGAGAAAGCGGAGAAAAAGAGAGCAGGAAGCTACTACGCTGATGGAGAGGTATGCTGACGCTGTGTGTGTCTGTGTGTGTGTGTGTGTGTGTGCTGCGCCTCATGTCCTCCCCCCCCCCCCCATAAACATTTTTTCTTTTACACACAAATTTGCTTTAACACACAGCTTTACAACTACCATTTATGACCACCAGGAAACACACACACACACACTTGCACACACAAGCATACAAGCAGACACACACAAACACAGGAATACACACACGCACACACACACACACACACTACATGCACCCTCAGCAGCACACAAACACACACACACACAAACACACACACACACACACACACACACACACACACACACACACACACACACACACACACATAAAGCTCCCCTCTCCTTCCAAGCTGGTTTCCTGTGCTGTGTTGTTGTGGTGACTTTGTTCAGTAGCTGTCCCTGCCGATGATGGTGGTTACTCCCTCTCTGGAGTTGTGTTTGCCGGCTGAGTTTTGTGTGCACAGAGTCATCTGTGTTTTGGTGCTGAAGTGTCACGTTGGCAGTTGTAGGAGAAGGAAAGTGCCGCACACTCTGAGTTTATGAAACAAAAACGTTTTAATGAGCAATAACGTTTCGGCCTATAAGGCCTTCATCAGATTGCATGTACAGTATAGTGCATTCAGACAAAAAAGACTTATGTAGCTTAGGCTTTGACTCATTGATTGGGATCAATTAGTCAGCTGATTACTATCAGAGACGGAACCCCATCAAATTGAGGACGTCATCAGACAGGTCCGCCCCAGGGTGGATCTCGTCATGGTCTGTAATAATAATAAAAGTACAATGTGTTCAAAAATTCATGTAGAAACAAGACAAGAAAACATCTTAAGTCAAAGTCAATATTTAAACCGTGAGGTGCAAGAGTTTTAAGATAGTAAATCCAAAAGTGTTCTCTCCTTGCAAGCAGGGTGTCTAGATCACCTCCTCTAGGGTGGAGAGTGACTTTCTCTATGCCTATATATTTTAGTGAGGACACTGGATGATTACATTGAGTAAAGTGTGCTGCCACTGGGTAATTCAAGTTTTTACATCTAATAGTGCTGCGATGTTCTGCAATACGGGTTTTCAAAGCTCTACTAGTTTTACCTACATAACATTTACCACATGGACAGGTAAGTAAGTAAACAACTGGACTGGAAACAACAATTGGATTTCCTTACCTGTGTGTGGGTGTTTAAAACTAGTGCAACGGTATGTGAAATTACATTGGCTGCAAGTACCACAGCGGCGGTTACCCTCTGGTATAGGGGCGAGTAATTTTTGAGGTGGAGAATCTGATGGGGGGAGGTACGAATGAACTAACTGGTCCCTATGGTTTCTCCCTCTTTTATATACCACTGGGGGGGGGGTACTTTGACATTTTTATGAAGTTCCAAATCTGATCTCAATATACTGTATGCCAATGTTTATTAATTATAGATTTTATTCTTTCTGAACTCTTACAATATTCCGTTGAGAAAATAATACGTTCGTTAGATGTCTTTCTGACTTTATTTTTCAACAGGTCCGGTCTTGTGATCGCATTGATTTTAATAGCAGCCTCATTCAAGACAGATTGTTTATAGCCTCTATCTCTGAAATTGTCAGTCATTAACTTCATATTTCTATTAAAATCCTCCGGTAATTGGCAAATACGTTTTACCCTGCATAATTGACTAAAAGGAAGACTATTCTTTAAGTGAAGAGGGTGATCTGAGTGGCAGTTGGCAGTTGTGCCATTTTGTGTGATAGTTCTCTTGTTCCCAGTCTTCATCCTCAGTGTGTAGTGTTGTAAAAGAGTGTCACTAACTCTATGTGTGTGTGTGTGTGTGTGTGTGTGTGTGTGTGTGTGTGTGTGTGTGTGCGTGTGTGTGCGTGTGCGTGTGTGTGCGTGTGTGTGCGTGTGTGTCCTGGGAGCACAGTGTGTGGTGGCTTCCATCATTCTACGGTGCTGTGTGACAGCAGGCAGTGGTGTGTGTGACAGTTTTAATCAGTGTGGACCACTGAGCCACGCAGCTGTATGTGACTGTGTTCATCAATAGCCCACTGCAGCTCGCCACTGAGGAGGAGATAGTGTGTGGGTGGAACTACCGGACTCTCTCACTCTGTATGTGTGTGTGTGTGTGGTTGTGTGTGTGTGTGTCTGTGTGTGTGTATTGTGTGTGTTTGTTTGTGTGGGAGGAAGGGTATGATAGAAGGAGCATTGTTGTTGTGTGTGTGTGTTTGCACATGCACTCATGTGGAAGGGTGTCTGGATATGTGTTTATGTTTCCATTTACAAATGTAAATGAATGTTTGTATGTTTGTGGGTGAGGGTTTTTTTTAGTGTGTGTGTGTGTGTGTATTAGTCTGCGCATGTATGTGTGTTGGTGGGGGGAGGGTTGCTGCACGGACTGCAGTGGAGCTGTGTTGTCACGTGTATGAGGAGGAAAAGGAGGGGGAGGAAGCTGACATATTGCTATACTACCGCGTGGCAGGGGACTCTTGGCTCCATGCCAGTCAGACCAGATGATTGGAGCGCCTAATTGATTTTGTTTCAGCTCCTCAGAGACAGCCCTGCGTCACGGCAAGACCAAGCGCATGAAAACGTGTGTCACAGATTGGAAGGCAGCCCAAATCAAGCCCAAAAGGATTATACAGCACTACTGATAATAGTATCATAAGGAACTCTATTTGACACAAACTACACTATAGCTTTAGCATAATTGAAACCCACATTGAGACTCATAGGCTCTGGACTACACATATCTGTATAGCCTACCATGTTCCCCCTGCAAATACGACCTCCTCTGGGTTTCTCTTTATTGACCAGGGGTGGTCATAAACAACCCCATTATAGCTCCTAAGTGCAGGTATGCAGGTATGCTTGATCCTAATTATGTGTGTACATAACAGCTGATGTGCCCTCTGAAGTCTCCCCATATAGGTCGGCCATGGGAGAAAATGACCGTTAGTCCTTACCAATGACATTTGGACTTTGTGCTTGACGCCCACAAACCCGACTCTGTATGAGGATATATAGAAAACGGAGATAAAATAATAATCTTCAACAATGTTTTGTATTGTTCATAAATCAAATGGTCCTCTGAATTGGTTTGTCGTTGGCAGAGACTTGATAATAAGCTGTCAAAAGACCCAGTGGTTAGGACGAATTTAAACCAAGCTGCATGACAAGCAGACTGATAATGAACAAAGAAAGAGTGAGTGCGAGAGAGTTAAAGAATGACGGAGGATAATGATGAAAATATCTGTGCTGATCAACCTGCACCGCTCACTGAGATCTCTCGGTGAGTCATGCGCCTATTTTGGGCTACTCGTGTCTCACATCTCCACGTCTGTGGTTGGCTTGACTTTCCTCCGTCGGTTTTTGGACACGAGCCAGACAGCTACTCATCCCAACTCTGCTCACACATCTGGTTCATCACATTGAAGAAGTCTGTAACTTAAAAAAAAAGAGGCGTGTGTGTGTGTAAGTGCCTCTTAACCCTTAAACAGGCAACGTGCACCAGGAGATACATACTTTTTAACATCCTGTGGGGGGCATTTCTAAAAAAAATTCCAAATCAAGAGATGAATAGAACAAAGATGAATAGAAGAGCGAGAGAATGAGCGTGATATAGAGGAGATCCCTGAACACTCTTCAGGCATAGGCACTAGTGATGAAGATGAGGATAATCAGGTAGAATTGAGATCCCTGAACACTCTTCAGGCATAGGCACTAGTGATGAAGATGAGGATAATCAGGTAGAATTGAGAGTTAGAACTAGAGACTGTGAATAGTTCTGCTGAGGAGGAGGAGGAAGGAGAGGCGATGGAACAAATGCCTAAAAAAGCTAAGGAATTTAGGTGACAGTGCTTAAATTGAGGGACATTTGGGCATATTTACTGAAGTGAGCAGGCCAACCAGCTTAACCAATGAGCAGTCCCTTATAGAACTCAACAGTCACCACCTACCTCCCTAAGGGGTCAGGTACTGGATGTAAGTTCCCCATTAATTTCCCCATTTGATGTCTGGAAAAATCTGTATGAATGTTTTAGGCCTGGCCTTAGGCTGACCAGCTATGGTGTGAATCGTGATCGTGCAACATTTAATTTTGTGTAAAACAAAAACTAATAGAAAAACAACAAAAATACATTATTACACATATGTTTACAATATGTATACATTTAACTTCCAATCGAAGGAACTACTAATCCTATGATCAGCTATTGCGAATAATGCATTTTCCAATGTTTGCCAACCTAATGATAGTTTAACACACTTATTTTTGACTGTAAGACAAGATGACTTACTCCACAGTTTACATTAAGCCATTTCCACTCCAGGGTAAGCAAAACAGTTTTCACTGGATGGCCACACATAGACCTGTGAAGTTCTATATGAGCATATATAATCGCTTGATCATGCCAAAGCTGATTTTAACCTTAGACTGTATAAAATAGGTTTTAAGTCTACATTGGATGGTTACAATGCTATGACTTATAATCCAGTTCTCAAAGGAGAATGTGAATTAATGTAGATTATTACTTCCGAAACCTGAGTGGGCTTTGACTGTTAAGGTCTTGGTATGGATGGCTCCCTGCAAAGTTCCCTTGTTATACACATAGAATAACACTGTTTGAGTATGTACAGGCTTTATTTTGCTGCCATTTTGGTAAATCAAAAAGAAAAGCCAAATGAATGTACACAAATAGTGACAAATTGTCAAGTTATCTCATTTAATAACTTTGTGTGTACTTCTGCAAAAAAGTTTAAGCACCTGTCAACGGCAAAAGCCCGTAAATTCAGAACATCCGATGAGATGTCATCTCCATACTTCATAGTAGAATTTGATAAAAATAATATGAAATCCATTTAAAAAATAGTATTTATGACATAAATGATGAAGGAAAGCAAGATTTTATCAGTTATATGTATCAAATGAGAAATGGAAAAGTTCACCAATTTGATTATTTTTATACCTTAATAGGGCAACGTATCCCAGGAGATACAGAATGTAACATAAAAGGATTTTTTACTACTATTTTTTCACTCTTGCCTGTTGTCATGTGCGACGAGTAACATCTGAAAAGTGTCACTCAAGTGTCATCTCGCTGAAGCACTTGCTCGTAGTCTGCATAATTGGCTTCATGACCACGCTTCTCCTCTGGAGTTCAGGGAGGGCAGGCACCCGAGTAAGCACCATCCACATGAATTATACAGCGCGGCGCTTTTGGGACGACATCCATTATTTCATTTTTGTCCCACTTTGGCCTCTCATCTCACCCTGCTTTGTGACGCGGTCGGGTTGAGACGAGGACAGTCTTGCGCTTTTGCGCTCGCCGCTATCGTTTGATCCTCCAGGCGAGTGCGCACGTTGCCATGGTTACCTGACGCCCAGCTGTGCGATGAAGGGATGGAGGGGGTTGATGGCAGGGGAGGGCAGGCAAGAGAAAGTGAGTAGGAGGGAAAGGTGTTGTGGAAGAAAGGCAGAGTTTCTCAGAAGGCACGTGGCACAAAACGAGGGGGTCATGAATCTGTTTTGTTATTCTGAATTTATTTTCCGCGGCCTATCCGTTTGTTCATCGCATGGAGATGAGTCAAGCTCATATTTCAATCCTCAAAGAGAGAGCTGGGATGCAGCCTAAAGCAATATGCAGGCCTGGCTGTTGCCTATGATGGAGGAGCCTATCGATTAAGCACACGTTTTCTTGGAATGAACACATTCATCACAGCTGGGTGAATCAATGTGTGTTGTGTCTGGTGACTCACGCGTTTGGCTGAATCGGTGTCATATCTGTTAAGGTTCAGTAATCAATCCGATTGTCTTGTTCAGAGTGAGGTGATTAATAATGCGTGTACAACACAGCTCGAAAAGATAAAAATAGAATCAGACAAACTGACAGATTTAATTTTTTGAGCGTTCTTCTGGATGTTCCAGAAATGTCCCGTTTTGTACACAGTTGCTGTAGGACTACGCTGCCCTCATTAAATCCTTTGAAGTGCGCTGATGTTTACAGGACAGACTTGCAGGATGTTTAAAAAATCCCTTTAGTTATGGTGAAATTAATCCTTATTTGTGTAGGGATATGAGTGTGTTAAATGGCTAAGAGACACTTGGTATTCTTCTTGTATAACTTCAAACACTCTTCCAGCCTTCTGTTGTTTTCACTGTTGTCTGGTCTGAAAAGTTTTTAACTTAATGTGTTTTTTTCCCTCTCTGTTTCTATGTCTGTCATTCTTCTCCTTCTTTTGTACTGCGTTCTCCCTATTCTCTGTCACCCTCTTTGAAACTCCTGTCTGCAACAGAAACTTCCGGAAACACCTGCGCATGGTGGGAAGCCGTAGGATGAAAGTTCAGAGTGAGTCACTGTGTGTGTATTAGTAAATGTGTTGTGTGTGTGAGAGAGTGAGTGAGTGAGTGAGTGAGTGAATGCGTGAGTGAGTGAGTGAGTGAGTGAGTGCGTGAGTGAGAGAGAGAGCATGTGTGTGTTTCTTTCTCTGCAGTTTGTCCGATGAATTTTGTGTTAAACTTCGTTTGTGTCACTGTGGCATGTCCGTGTTCTGTGGCACAACAAGCATCAGTTGTTGTCCCCTTGACAGCAATCTGTTGTTGAGCCCAGTCAGCCGTGACCTTTGGTTACCAATGACAAAAAAAAACCTGCCAAAAGTGAATGCAATCAGTGTAATGAAGGCTCCACCAACATAACCAGCCTCCATCCTGTTCATGTTTCAATGCACTGGGCATTGGCATTCGGAGCCCTTTGTAGTTTTATGCAAGTGCCCCTTTATGCACCTGCATACAACTGAGTCCTAGACCCTGAAGGCTGCAGTGGGTCTAGAATATGGGCATGTCCCCCAAACATTAAGTAACACATGAAAGCTATGGATTGGCTTTAGAGCCTCTATCTCCTCCTAAAGCCTTTCTGTAGTGAAGAGCTGATAGGGGCTCTATAGGGACTGATAACCTTATTGCTGAGATGCACTGCAGCGCTTCAGTGGTCAGGGCCTCACCAGTCCGGTTCTGGGAGGTCCAGGTGGCGTCCAGGTCTCCCTCTGATGGCAGAGCTGGATTGGCAGGACAGAACAGGACCCTTCATTTCAGCTCTCATTTTGACAAGGGCTGACAGCTGGATGTTTTTTAGAGAAATGGATGTGTGAGAAATATGTGTGTGTGTGTGTGTGTGTGTGTGTGCGCGTGTGTGTGCGTATATGTCTGAGAGAAAAAGAGAGAGAGAAAGAAAGATTGAGAGAGAGAGAGAAAGAGAAGACTGCTTTAGGCACGTTAGGCAGTGCATGTCAGTATGTTTATGTGTGTTGTTGTGTACGTATGTGTGTGTGTGTGTGTGTGTGGTTCAGAGTGACATTCTCTCCCCTGCCTCCCCCTGCTTCTTCCTCCTCCTCATGCACCTCCTCCTCCTCCTGCTGCTGCTGCTGCTGCTCACTCCATCAGCATTCGCCGACCGCAAAGCCAAGAGTTTCAGCCGCTCCTGGAGTGACCCCACCCCCATCAAGCCTGACTCGCTGCACGACTCCAGAGACAGTGAGTTCACGAGTACTGTACACACACACACACACACACTGAGGCAGGCACACACACACACACATACACATACACACTTGCACACATACCTCACAGGCAGGCGCACACACACACACACACACACACACGCACACACACACACATACACACACACAAAAGAGCAAAACTCTTGCAAAAACATACCTTCAGCTTTTTTCCCCAGCATACGATGGTAATTTGCTGGTTTTGCTTGTCGTACCACCTCAAGCTGGACATTTTAGCTGGTGTTGCTGGTCTTACATTGCTGGTTTAACTGGCCATGCCAGCTTATGTTGGTCATTCTAGCAAACCAGCATGACCATCTTATACCAATAATGTCAGCTTGGCAGGCTGGTCACCAGCATGACCATCTTACACCAGCTGTATCCCACATGACAGGCTGGTCACACAAGGATGACCAGGTTTCTCAGATGGTCATGCCAGCATTTCCACCTGGTGGCCCAACCAGCTACACCAGCAAAGACCAGCAAGAGTTGGAAGATAACCAGCAAAGACCAGCTAAAACCAGCTCCCAGGATAAGCTGGTTTCTAGCTTTTTTTTTAGAAGGGTTATCTCTCACATATTCCTCAGTCACACAATGCACGCACACGCACACACACACACACACACACACACACACACACACACACACACACACACACACACACAGATCTCCTAAAGGTGATATCATACCAAGATGAGATCATATCAAGCCTGAGTGACAGAGGAACATTTCAATGTAATGTCTGATAAGAAACTCTCCCTTGGTGTAAAACACACACACACGCACACACACACACACACACACAGACATACACACACACACAGACACACAAACACACTGTGCTGTCATATGTCTTGTCTCTGACCCTGTCCTCGTCTCCATTCTAAGGTCCACAGGTATGTCTGTCTCCCATCCGCATACTGCATTGCACCATTGCATTTTGTCTGACTCCAACATTTGTTTTGGTCCTCGGGTCTGACATGTGTGATGGGCACAGAATGGGTTCTGTCACTTTCAATGTGTGTTACTGTATTGAGTCCATCTATCGTCTATTGTGTGTCAGCTAAGACCTGCAGGATACTGTGAGTGGAAGTAGTTTTCTTTCTCTCACTCCATTTTATTTTTTCTCTCTCTGTTGTTCCCTTGTTCCTTTGCACTTTTGTTCTCTCTCTCTCTCTCTCTCTCTCTCTCTCTCTGTCTTATTTCTTCCGTCCTTCCTTCCCTCTCTCCATCTCCCTGTCTCAGGTGCGGACCTGCAGACGTCCTCGGGGACGCTGGACGAGGTTGTGTGTGATGACGTGGACTGGGAGGAGGAGAAGGAGATGGAGAGGCTGGCCTGCGAGGGCGACTTCATCCCACCCAAAATTATGGTGCGTTCATGAACACACACACACACACACACACACACACACACACACACACACACACACACACACACACACACACACACACAAATACACACACACGCACACACACACACCATATACTATCATACACATACACACACACACACACACACACACACACACACACACAAATACACACACACGCACACACACTCACAAATACACACACACGCACACACACACACCATATACTATCATACACATACACAGGCTACCTGTGGCTTGAACAGCAGTCTTCTCTCTTCTTACTTGCTCTAAGTAGTGCAAGTCTATATCTGATATTATGTGCTGCTACATGATCATTTACACATTTAAATGTCAGGCTGTTGGAGTAAGCGCTGCTCTCTGCCTACGTGGGTGCTAGAGACATAACCCTGAGATGAACACTTCTCAAGTCTCTCCTCTAGGTTTTCATAGCTATGAC